>NC_047084.1:112920993-113220993 GCF_902459505.1 Geotrypetes seraphini
AGAGCTGAGCTTGTGATGTCATAATGCCTCATTCTACCAATGCCTAAGAGCCAACCTCATCAGTGATGTCACAGTGGCTTGACTGTCCTATACTTGGTTCACATTAAAAAATAAGATTAGCCAATAGTCTATCTAGCCCGGCATCCAGCCTTTGCGGAGGCCAATCCAAGTCACAAGTACCTGGCAAAAACCCAAATAGATATAGTTTATTTGTCGGAATGGTTAATCTTTCCGAAAACAACTGAAACAACTGAAAACCTGGCTTTTCTCTAGCATATATATTCTCTTCCCCTGTTTACATCCCTCTTTTTACATGCTTTGTATATCCTTCCCCTCTCTCTTCCTATTTTTTATCTTTATGCTTTGTAAACCGTGTCGAGCTCCACTTCCGTGGCGATGATGCGGTATATAAACCTAAGGCTTAGTTTAGTTTAGTTTAGTCGCTATTACGGCTTAAATTAGTTTTGAGACTTTACCAAAATTTATTGTTTCATTGAATATTTTTCCCCCTTTTTCTCTGCTACAAATCATTTGACATGTGGGGTCGATTTATATTTTTAAAGGCTTTACTATGTAAAAACCCAAATAGTAGCAGCATTCCATGCTACCGACCCATGTCTGTCTCAACCGCAGACTAGGGACTTTTCCTCCAGGAACTTATCCAAACCTTTTTTTAAAATCAGCTACATTAACCGTTCTTACCACATCATCTGGCAACAAGTTCCAGAGTTTAACTATTCTCTGAGTGAAAAAAAAAATTTCCTCCTATTGTGGTTTTAAACTTCATCGAGTGCCCCCTAGTCCACAGTTGATAACTGTCCTTACAAAGGAATATTGGCAGATATTAATGCTCCCGTACTTTTAATTGGTGTAACTGTGGAAAATACAGCTGATAGTGATAAATCGGGAAAGCAAGAGGCAGCAAAGGGATTTTGGTTATCTCAGGTGGAGCAGCTTTGCCTGCGCATGAGAGGCACAGAGAGATTTGCTTTTCAGGAAAACAAAAATATGCAGATTAACCAAATGCCGAGACCAAAACCTAGAGAAATACACTAGAAGGTTCAGCAAAGTTGTCTAAAACAACCCAACCAGACAAGAGTAGGTGTCTCAGCCTTCTCCTTAACCATGTGGACGGTGGTATAGTGAGGGTAGGGGGTGCCCCGGGTGGTGGTGCCTCCTCACCCTCTTCTCCAACCTCTCCTCACTCCTTCCCCACCCCCTGCATGCCTTCCCTTCTCCCCCATACCTCTCAAGCTCTTCACCAGAGTAAGCAGCATCTCCAACCGGCCTCAACTCTCCCTCTGATGTCACTTCCTGATCCCACAACCAGGAAGTGACATCAGAGGGAGAGCTAAGGCCGGCACAAGCTGCAGGTTGGAGATGCCACTCACACCGGTGAAGAGCTAAAAAGGTACGTGGGGGGCAGAGAGGAGTAGAGGTGTCGGCACCCCCACCAAGATGGTGGCCGGGGTGTTCGCTCCCCATCCCTTTTACTGCACCACTGCATGTGGAGCATGTCACAGGGCCACTGAGCTAGGCCACACAACCATACATGGGCTGGTTAGAAAGCATCATCATGAAACCCTTAATAGCAAACAAGCAAAACACAGCCTAGTCCAGCGTTTTCCCTGTTCCACATGGGTAGTGTGACCAGATTTCCCAAATGGATAATCTGGACCCCTAGACCTGCCCCCCGGCCCGCCCAGTTCAACCCATCCCCGCCCCCAATCCCACCCTAGCAACCGCCCCTGTCCTCACCGGGCAGGAGAGCATCGGCCATTTGTTTGAAGCTTTTCAAAACTCAAAGTACCGGGTTTTGAAAAGCCGTCTGGACCCCCGGACATGTCCTAAAAAGGACCTGTCCGGGGAAATCTTGATGTTTGGTAACCCTACACATGGGCATCCTCTCTGAGCGTATCGGAAGCAATACGTTGCTTACCTTCTTTCTTTTCTTCTGACATGGCTGTGTGACAGAGTGCCAGCAAGCGGAAAAACTCCTGGGTGGCGGGCTCTTCCAGTTTCACAGACTCCACCAGACTGTGATCGTGGAACACAAACTTGGGGTCGGCCAGAGGGTTGAAGGAGAAGTCCACCTTCTCAGTGTGCTGCAGGAGGGAGAAGGACAACATTTACTTCTGGAACCTTCAGGATTCTGACTAGGATAAATTTTGTACCAACATATTTAAGAGAATGCCACCGCAGGAATCTTGTCAGGGAGTTGCATTATCTCTGGGAAAAGAGCAACTGAACAGAAGCACATGATACAGAATAGTGCCATCTGGTGGTCTTACTATATATTGTAACTTCAATACAGTAGGCTTTACTATACAACCATCACAGAAATATTGAGAAAGTAGGGATTCCATCAAATTTGTCAACATCATTGTGTTTTTGGATGTCAAAAGAACATAAGTGTCTCTGTTCTGGGCGTAGGTAAACCTAGGGTTACCATATTTCTTTCTCCACCCGCCCCGCCCATTCCACCCTGCCCCCCACCTCCACATGAACCTATGCTCTTCTCTTTCCTTAAGCTCGGGGCCACATCTGGAAGGCCTCCAAACATGCGTGGGCAAGACGTGATGATGACACACACACACACGCACGCGTAGATGCCCTGAAGACGCGGCCCTGAGCTCCTAAACCCGGACAAACTGTCGGCTCTTTGAAAAACCACCCAGACAGTCCTCTAAAGAGACAACATGTTACCTCTGTGATCACAAGTCTTTGTCCAGCAAAATCAATGACATCACCTGCAGACAGAAAACAGATCAAAGCTGTAAGTGCCAAAGAGAGTGGGAACACCTTATACCAAAAAGCACCAGCACTGCATTGCCAGTCGGTTCTCTTCCGCACGTCATAATGAGAAGTTCTCCTGAACAGGGTATTTGTGCTTTTTAAAGCAGTAGTACTCCTGGCAGCTCCGTCACCCAGTCCCTCTGGCTCACATACTCATGTCTCCGTATAAGCTAATTTATTTGCACAGGGGAAAATTTGCGGCATGGTAGACAGCTTGAAATGGTTTGGCAACTGGTTTTCCTCGTCTTCAATTTAGCGAAGCTAAGAGAGCTCAGTGGAGGAGGGGTGCTCTGCCATGTCGTACCACATCAGCTAGGACCGGGGATGTTATAGAGGCAGCATTCACAGCCCCAAGTGGAAAGGAGTCATGGTCATTGCTTAAGGGCGACACCTAGGGGCAGGATTCACGGACTGTGGCTGCAGGGTTCTGGAAAGAACCCTAGTGCAGAGTTCTTCAACCTTTTTGCACCTATGGACTGGCGGAAATAAAAGAATTATTTTGTGGACCGGCAGTTGAAGAACACTGGGCTAAGTCGTGGGCCAGACCCCGCCCATCTCCGCCCCAGACCCCGCCCCCATAATAGTACTAATCGTAACACTATTTTTTCCATTCATTTTTCATTTATACACACAATCTAATCTTATTAACAACACATAATGGTTAACTACAAAATTAAATTACACAAAGCACATGGTATACTTCTCAACATTCATTCCTACCAGAACACAGATAACCCCTATGCAAATGTAGGACCAAAAACTAGGGGCCTCTTCTATCAAACTGCGCTGAATGGTCCGCTCAGCTCCCGACGTACACAGAGTTCCATGAGTGTCGAGAGCAGCGTGGACCATTCAGCACGGCTCTCTATGCTACAAACTGCTAGCACAGTTGATAGAAGAGGCCCTAAAAGTACTAATATATACAAACAAACCCTAAGATGCCAAACTCTGCAAGCAATACAACCCCAGAGGAAAAGAAACCAATGCATTTCTTCCTGAACAGACAGCAGATGTAAATCAATCACTAAATAAAAAAATAAAATCATTCCCCCCTACCTTTATTGTCTCCCTCCCTCTATGCTATGCCTTACCTTCTGGCCTGCTCCCGCCTGGCCATTTTATGCCGCCCCCGGTGTTATCTTCAGGCCGGCTCCCTCTTCCTCACTGAAGCAGTGCACAAAGCTGCGGGCAGCGGCTCCTTGCACGTCCCGTGCCTCATCTGGAAGCCTTCCCTCTGACGTTGCGACGTCAGAGAGAAGGCTTCCGGTTCAGGCGCAGGACGCACGTAGGAGCCGCTGCCTGTGACTTTGTGCACTGAGTCAGTGAGGAAGAGGGAGCCGGTCCGAAGATAATGCCGCATTGATCGCACCGCGGACCGGCGGTTGAAGAACACAGTTTTGGGCCTGATGCACATGCTAGCCCTATGGACCGGCAGGAAATTTCTGTGGACCGGCACCGGTCCATGGACCGGTGGTTGAAGAACACTGCCCTAGTGCACAGCTCCCAACCCTACACTGTGGTGGCAATGGCCGGACCAGGTATGTTGGGCACAGAGGATATAGAATATGGGGAGAATCCCCCCAGTTGATACCAAATCCCAGCTCGGGTTCTGTTCATGTTGGAGAAAACTCTAAATATGAGCATATAAGAACAAGGCTTTGCCTTATGGACTGCTATATTTTTTCAATAGCTTACAATCATTTTATACAGTGTTCCAGGAGAAATTTGGATTCCTAGCCATGTGCGGTGGGTACCTTGTCCCTGCACATTGGGTGACCTGATTAGAGACCTCTGGAGAACCACAGGTCTCTTCGGTAGAGCCAAAGAATGCGTGTGACCTCAAAGCCTTCATAACCTCTTTGGATAATTCTTAAGACTGGGAAAAGGTATCAGATCCATTCAAGAGCATCATTTTTGGAAGAAATGGTGAAGAGTGACTCGAGAAAATCCCTGCCCTGAGGAGCTTAAGAGCGATGCATTTCTAGTAATCAAAACTGCCACAGTAAACATATTTAAAGACCTCAATGAGAGGAAGTTCTTGGGTTTAAAAACTGTCTCTAGAATGAGGGCTTTCAATTGGGGTTTGATTATAAACAGAGAGGGACTGTGTGGCACAGTGGTCAAAGCTACAGCCTCAACACCCTAAAGTTATGGGTTCAAACCCACACTACTCCTTGTGACCCTTGGCAAATCACTTAATCTCCCCATTGCCAAAGATACATTAGAGAGATTGTGAGCCTGCCAGGACGAACATAAGAATTGCCTCTGCTAGGTCAGATCAGTCAATCAATTTGTACCTTTGCTTAATCTTTGTAAACCACATATAACTTCACGGTATTGCGGTATATAAGCTGTTATTATTATTATTATTATCAGTGGTCCATCGTGCCCAGCAGACCGCTCACGCGGCAGCCCTTAGGTTAAAGACCGGTGCCCTAACTGAGTCTAGCCTTACCTGTGTACATTCTGGTTCAGCAGGAACCTGTCTAACTTTGTCTTGAATCCTTGGAGGGTGTTTTCCCCTATAACAGCTTCCGGAAGAGCGTTCCAGTTTTCCACCACTCTCTGGGTGAAGAAGAACTCCCTTACGTTCGTATGGAATCTATCCCCTTTTAACTTTAGAGAGTGCCCTCTCGTTCTCTCTACCTTGGAGAGGGTGAACAACCTGTCCTTATCTACTTTGTCTTGAGTCCCTGGAGGGTGTTTTCCCTTATAACAGCCTCCGGAAGAACATTCCAGTTTTCCACCACTCTCTGGGTGAAGAACTCCCTTGCGTTCGTACGGAATCAATCCCCCTTTTAACTTTAGAGATTGCCTCTTGTTCTCCCTACCTTGGAGAGGGTGAACAACCTGTCCTTATCTACTTTGTCTTGAGTCCCTGGAGGGTGTTTTCCCCTATAACAGACTCCGGAAGAGCATTCCAGTTTTCCACCACTCTCTGGGTGAAGAAGAACTTCCTTACGTTCGTACGGAATCTATCCCCCTTTTAACTTTAGAGAGTGCCCTCTCGTTCTCCCTACCTTGGAGAGGGTGAACAACCTGTCTTTATCTACTAAATGATTCCCTTCATTATCTTGAATGTTTTAATCATGTCCCCTCTCAATCTCCTCTGTTCGAGGGAGAAGAGACCCGGTTTCTCTAATTTCTCGCTGTACGTCAGGGAAAAATGTGTACATGCAAACTGTTTGAGCTCCCCTGGGAGAACGGTATAGAAAAGTGAATGAATAAATAAACCGCAAATCATGAAGGCTGTTCCAAGCACATGGAGTTACAAGACAGAAAAGTAAAGTCTTGAATTAGTAGTGGAAGACAGACAGAGAACAGGCTGCCTGACAAGCAGAGATCTCAAGAAGGGATGTAGGGGGAAAAGGATTGGGACTTTTATACCACCTTTTTCTAGTTTTACAATCACACAAAGTGGTTTACAGACAGGAACTTCAAGCATTTTCCCCATCTGCCCAGTGGGCTCTCAATCTATCAAATGTATCTGGGTCAATGGGGGGATTAAGTGACTTACCCAGGGTCATAAGGAGCAGTGCGGGATTTGAACCCACAACCTCATGGTGCTGAGGCTGGAGCTTTAACCACTGCACCACTCTCGAAATCAAAAGGTAGTAAAAGTGAACCAAGTATAGGACAATCAAGCCATTGTGACATCACTGATGAGGTTGTCTCTTATTGGTGGAATGAGGCATTATGACATCACACTATTTATTTCTTCAGTTTTCTATACCCTTCTCCCATGGGAGCTCAGAATGGTTTACATGGATTTATTCAGGTACTGAGGTGTTTCTCCTTATCTGTCCTGGGGCAGTGGAGGATTAAGTGACTTGCCCAGGGTCACAAGGAACAAGAAGGATTTGAACCCACAACCTCAGAACTGAAGAAGGTGCTGGTAGTGGAAGAGAGGCCTAGTGGTGAGAGCAGCTGCCTCAACACCCTGAGGTTGTGAGTTCAGTTCCCACTGCAGCTCCAGGTCTAAAATATGGAAACCACTTTGATCGTGTAACCAGACAGGAAAAAGCGGCATATCAAGTCCCACCCCCTTTATTTGAATTGAACATAGAGGAGCATGCAGAGCCGAAATAGTGAAATGCTGAATTTGGAACAGACTGTAGTGGAGAAAGATGGCTCAGCAGAAGAGGAGGTGAGAAAGCAGATAAGGGTCTAAAGAAGTGAGTTCACAAAAGAAGGGCTGCTTTTTACAAAGCCGGGTTAGGCTTTCTTATTGCCAGCCGCTCCTAGGAATTCTATCAGCATTAGAGCTAATAGCGCTGCAGCCGGTGATTTAAAAAAAACAACCGCCAAATGTGGCTATAAAGAAAAAACACCACATTATAGCAACATTTTGGATGTGTATGGAGGAGGAGGGAAAGGAGATTCTGCTGACATTGCACACAGGAGAACATGGAAGGAGGAGGAAAAACCTTCTAGTAATTCCATCCCTTAGTATAATAAATACAAGACAAGATACGATCTTTGCCCAGAATATGGAACTCCTTACCAGCATTTATTAAGGAAGAAAAATCACTACGTAAATTTAAAGGATTGTTAAAATGCTGGTTGTACAAAGATGCTTTTGAAACCTAGGGCTCCTTTTATCAGCCGCACTAGCCGCTAACACCTGCCTTGAGCAGGTGGTAGTTTTTTGGCCAGCACGGGGGTTAGCGTGTGATTAAAAATTAGGCTCGCTAACCCCGCTAGCGCGGCTTGATAAAAAGAGCCCCTAATCATCAGTCTCTTTTGATCCCATTCGTTGCTTAAACTCACATGGACTCTGTCTTTAGGCTCCGAGAAATTGGGGGGGGGGGGAAAAAAGAGTTCTTAATGTTCTATTCCATTTTATCATTACTTTTAAAATTTCTTACCCTCCTGTACTTTTCTTTCATGCATCCTTTACTAGGCTTATTGTAGTTCTCCCAACTTCCCTTATGTATCGGTACGTCATGTTCGTGTGTGTCAGTTGTAGTTAATAATTAAGACCCTGTTTTTAGTTGCAAATCGCTTTGAATTAATGATACTGCGATACATCAAAATTTTAATAAAACTTGAAAGATACGAGATTCATCCTTGGCCATAGAACGTTTAGCAGCTTCATCAGATAAACAAGTGGATTCTTGAGTGAAAGCCCTGGTGCAAAGAGAGATCTGAGAGCCTGTGAGGAGAGCAGAGCAATAAGGAGGAGGACGTGGGGTCAAAACAGAGCCTGGGAGCAGGAAAACTGGTCACGACATGAGGACAGATTTAGTTTCAACATATTCAGCATTATTTTGGTTTTGGCCAAAAATGCCAGTGCATTTTCATCTGAAAACGAAACACTGTGTCGTGCCCATAGCCCTCACAAGAGCAGTCCCTACTCCCTCCAAAAGGAGGAGCCCCCACACACCCTTTACGAACAAAAGGATACCCCACTGGTGACTAGTCAGGGCAGAAGTGATCCTGTCAACACCGCTGACCAAATGACTGACTGCTGTGACCTCCGGTGGCAATCTCGCAAAACTGCTGCTGGAGATTGTGGCGGTCATTTTGAGATTGGAGCCCAACAGGGGCAAGAGCCATCTTAAGTTGTTCCTGCCCATGCTTAGTTTAAGGTTCCGATTTATACTGGACAATCAACTTTATTAAGCAAGTGGATTGTGCTTTATGTACAGACACATCCACTTAGATCGAGTACAGAATTATTGCTTCAGATCCCTGCAGTCCGAAATACGATTACAGATGACGTGAAAAGGTGCAATCTTTTTTCGAATCAGAAAATAATGGTAAATATTGAAGAACCAAGGCTAGTTCTGGGAGGACTTGCATGGTCCGTGTCTGTATACAGCAGTTTGTTGAGGATGGGCTGGAGTGAGATTTGACTGAGACTTCAGTAGATGGACCAGTACCAGGCAAAGCTTTGGATTCTTGCCCAAAAATAGCTAAGAAGAAGGAAAATTTAAATTAAATCAGTAATTTAAAGAGAAGGTAAGGTTAGGCAGACTGGATGAACCATTCGGGTCTTTATCTGCCGTCATCTACTATGTTACTATGGGTTGGGAGTGGGATGTTCTTTCCTCTTTTAAATCTGATGGTCCGTGTTTAACTTTTCCTGTTGTATTGCTCTGTCATCCATGAAAATTGTTGAACCATAAGTTAGGAGGGAGGTGGGTGGCATATTTTGGACGATAAACTGCAACAAGATGGCAAACTTGTTCCTCGCATGTATCTGCTGAACCTTTGAGAATAGAGAGATGAGGAGTGTTTCGGTGCTGTAATTTGGTTCGGACAGAGAATCTCTCCATATAAATAATAACTTTATTCTTCTATACCGCCATAGTCGAAAGACTTCTAGGCGGTTCACATTCGAAGAAGGCTGGACAATCAGCGAGATACAGGATGTAAGAAGAGAGGGTTACTTAAGAATTAGGTAAAGGAACAGTAAAAATAAAACAGCAAAATTACATCGAGGTAGAGAGGGGGAGAATATATCATTTGGAGGCTTCTGTTTAGGAGATGAATTTGTCAAACAGAATGGTTTTGATTGATTTTTGGAATGCGCCCTAGGTCAAACTGGCTCTGTTTATGTAGTTGTCCAGCCAGGACTGCTGTCTGCCTGCTTGGAACTTGAAAGTCCTGTCCAGAAAGGATTTGTATTTGCAGCCTGTGATTTTGGGGGTAAGTAAATATGTTTCTGTTTCTGGTTGGTCTTATGGGGTTGTGAAATGTGAAGTGTGGTAGCAGGTAGGAAGCCGCTAGACCCCAGATCTGCTTGCATTGGTTTCAAGCAGGTCTGGGATCTATCGCCTTCCTACCTGCTACCACACTTCCGGAGTCTGTCATAGGGGAAAACACCCTCCAGGGACTCAAGACAAAGTTAGACAAGTTTCTGCTGAACCAAAACATACTCAGGTAGGGCTAGTCTCAGTTAGGGCACTGGTCTTTGACCAGAGGGCCACTGCATGAGCGGACTGCCGGGCACAATGGACCACGGATCTGACCCAGCAGCGGTAATTCTTATGTTCTTCTGTTCGGTGAAGAGGGAGGAAGGGAAAGAGGGCGAGCTATACTCATTTGGGGCCAGTTTTCGTTTCGGCTTCTGTTTCAGCTGAAACCCAAAACCAGCGTTCCCGCTAAGCTGCGCTGGGGTGCGCTGGCGCACAAAATATTACCTCGCAGCGCACAAGTTTCTCGTCACAGCGCACACAGTGTAGAGCACAGTTCTTCAACCGCCGGTCCGCAAACAAAATCTTGCCGGTCCGCAAAGGATTCGGTCCCCGCCGCAACGAAAGGCCGGCGTCAGCTGACTTGCAACTTCCTGTTGTAGTCGCTGTGCCGGGACTCCTGCCTTCGCCGGGACTCCTGCCTTCCACCGCGTTTGCCTCCTGCCTTGTCTCCGCACCTCCAGACCAGCAGCGGCAGCTGTGTATGCTTTTAACTTCGGCACAGAGCTGCCCCTAATCAATAGTTTAGCGCGGTTTCATAAGGCAGCCTCGGGGCCTTTGCTAGGCCGGCCCACATCGCATCATCGAAGCGGGCCGGCTATCAAAGGCCCCGAGGCTGCCTCATGAAACCGCGCTAAACTATTGATTAGGGGCAGCTCTGTGCCGAAGTTAAAAGCATACAGAGCTGCCGCTGCTGGTCTGAACTCTTGGGCCGCTGAAGGAGGGCAAAAAGCAGCTGTCCTGGAGGTTTCCCTTCCTCTCGCCTTTACAGGTTCCTTTTTTCCACCTTTTTTTTTTTCCTTCAAACGGCAACGGGCCCCAGCATCGACATCAATCAAGTAAGTTCCACTGTCAATCAAGCGGTTCTGCTCGGCCAAAGCTTCCCCTGTGACATGAGCCACCCTCAGGGGAAAGAAAGTGACCCACAAAGGTGAGGGGAAGGGGGGCAGATGATGGAAGTTGGGGGGGGGGAGAGAGAGAGAGAGAAGGGGCAGATGATGGAATGGAGGAGATGAGAGAGAGAGAGAAGGGGACAGATGATGGAAGTGAGAAGAAGGGAGAGAGAGCAGTAGGCAGATGGATGTCAGTTGAGAAGGGAGAGCAGATGCTGAATGGAAGTGGGGAAAGAACACATACTGGATGGAAGGAGGAGATAAATAAAGGGGGAAGAAAATAGTAAGATAATGGAGGGGTGAGGGAAAGGGGTGACAAGCTGTGTGTAGACACAGTGAAAAGAGGGAAACGGGACTAAATAGTAAGAAAGAATTTAATTTAGATGGAGGCAGAAAATAGAGAAGGAAGACCAGAGAAGAAAAGGGAAGAGAGAGCAGAGAATGATCAGATCTGAGTGGAGGAAATGAGAAGAGAGATATGCTAAAAACCACAGGGGGGAGGGAAGGATAGAGATGCCAGACCATGAGGGGAACAGAAGGAAGATGATGGATGCTAGACCAAATTGTGGGGTGGGGGGGGGCAGGAGGAGAGATGGCAGGGAAAGACAGACAGTGAATGGAAGGGGCAGATGCTGGACTGAAGAGACAGAGAAGGTTATCATGCTGCTGTACCGGGCCATGGTACGCCCTCACCTGGAGTACTGCGTCCAGCACTGGTACTTTAAGAAGGACACGGTACTACTCGAAAGGATCCAGAGAAGAGCAACTAAAATGGTTAAGGGGCTGGAGGAGTTGCCGTACAGCGAAAGATTAGAGAAACTGGGCCTCTTCTCCCTTGAGCAGAGGAGATTGAGAGGGGACATGATAGAAACATTCAAGGTACTGAAGGGAATAGACTTAGTAGCTAAGGCAGGGAGAACGAGAGGGCACTCTCTAAAGTTGAAAGGGGATAGATTCCATACAAACGTAAGGAAGTTCTGTGGTAGAAAGCAACATATTTATTTGGCTCATAACTTGCTGGCGCCCGATATTTTTAGCTCACAGTGAAAAAAGTTTGCTCACAACACCCGCCCGCTTAGAGGGAAAACTGCCCAAAACCCCAGTTTCGGTCATCCTCCACAGCTCACACAGGGGTGAGTTTTGAAAGAGCCCACACTGTCGCCAAGTCTGTACCTATTCTTTTTACCCATGATCACAGCAACAAATTTTGAGGAAAACTTCAACGCATACCACCCTTAGGGTAAAACATAGCCACGTCAGGCATTTGTCATTAATAAATCGGACGTCTTCATCTTGGACTGTTCTGCCTTTTGGATTTTGCTGCATATGTTGTTAGGGTTGGACCCCCCTAGACCCGCCCCCCCCAGGCCCGCCCAGTTCATTCATCCCTGCCCTGTTATGCCCTAGCCCCACCCCCCGCTGCCTGCTCTCATCGGGCAGAAGGAAATCCGCACATGTGTGTATTCTACACGATGACATCATGCGCACTTGTGTGTGATGTCATCGCGTGGCATCCGTGCACATGTGGATTTCCTCCTGCCCGATGTGATTTAGAGGAGGCTTTTCAAAACCTGGACAAAGTGACGGGTTTTGAAAAGGAGGACACGTCCGGGGAAATCCGGGCATCCGCTAACCCTATATGCTGTGAACAGTGGTCCATCGTGACCAGCAGTCCGCTTACGTGGTGGCCCTCAGGTCAAAGACCAGTGCTCTAAATGAGTCCAATCTCACCTGCGTACATTCCAGTTGAGCAGGAACTTGTGCAACTTTGTTTTGAAACCCTGAAGTGTGTTTTCCCCTATAACAGATTCCGGAAGAGCGTTCCAGTTTTCCACCACTCTCTGGGTGAAGAAGAATTTCCTTACGTTTGTACGGAATCTATCCCCTTTCAACTTTAGAGAGCGCCCTCTCGTTCTCTCTACCTTGGAGAGGGTGAACAACCTGCCCTTATCTACTAAGTCTATTCCCTTCAGTATTTTGAACGTTTCGATCAAGTCCCCTCTCAGTCTCCTCTTTTCAAGGGAGAAGAGGCCCAGTTTCTCCAATCTCTCATTGGACGGCAACTCCTCCAGCCCCTTAACCATTTTAGTTGCTCTTCTCTGGACCCTTTTGAGTAGTACCGTGTCCTTCTTCAAGTACGGCGACCAGTACGGCACTTTCTTGCCTCTGTTTCATGTGTTCTCCTCTACTTACAAGGCCTGCACAGGCCGCTCTTTTTTAGTGTGTGGATGGTGCGCGAAGAGGTGGTTGGAGAGGGGCGGATGGGAGTAATGGCAGACCTGATGGGGAAAAGCTCTCAGGTGTCCCAGATCCATACCAGCACCCCCAACATTTTACCACCCTAGGTGGATGTCTAATCCATCTAGTAGTATTTAATATTTAATTTGAAGAAATTTCATCATATCTCTCATTTGAAAACATCTCTTTGGCTACCAATTAACCACCATATTGTTTCTAAAATACTTTTAACTTTTAAAGTTATACAGATGGATGAACCTCTCTATCTGGCACGTTTTCCGAATCTATATGCGCCATCTAGATCACTTAAATCGGTAAATCAAAGATGCCTTATAGTACCATCATATCATGTGGCAACTTTTCTTGTTAAGGGCCCCCAACTTTGGAATGGTCTACCACTAAAATCAGATTATTAGAGAATCTTGATAAATTTGAATCAGGAGTAAAAACATTTCTTTTCTCTGATGCGTATGAGAATGGTTAAAAAGCCATTTGATATGAAGAGAACCTTGGAGACATTAGAAACTTAGATATTGATTATAATTTGTGTACCTTTTAAGTGAATTTAATTTAGAGTGTTTGCTTATTTTCATTTAGTCTATATTATTTATGTAAAACTAATATTTGGCTCTCTCATATGACCTTTGGTGCAGTGTAAAAAAATGTTGAGAAACTTGGTAGGTTTGGCTCTAGGCAGATGGTTTGAAGGCCCAGGATTTGGGTAGAAATCTCCAGCTAGGTGAGGAAGAGAACAAGGAGGTCTGGAGGTGAAAAAAATATCAGAGAGTGGAGAAGATCAAGAGAGAACAGTAAAGCTTGAGAGCTGTGGCCAAAGCAGGAGAGAAAATGGCCAGAGCGCATCTGTACCGTAGGACTTTCCGGCGATGGAGCACTTGTTGAATGTCATGATGTTCTGAGTGAGCGTCCCCGTTTTGTCCGAGAAGATGTACTTGATCTGTCCCAGCTCCTCATTCAGGGTGGTGGTCCGGGCCTCTGCCGGTGTGTCCTTCTTTGGGTAATACATTTTGCGATCCCAGTTGATGTAGAAACTGTTCCCCAGCCTTATGATCTCTACACTGATATAATGGCAGGGGAGGGAGGGAGGGGAAGGGGAAGAAAGAAAGAGAGAAAAAAATGGATAAACATTTAGGGAGAAAATCCTCCACGCCATCACTCTTAAGGGACAAAACCAATTACCATGTAAAACTCAAACTTTTATCAGACTAAATGTAAAAAGACTTGACATGGAGTGACTCAGAATTTCTACATTCTGGACTGGGTGGAACAACAGGGGAGGAAATCCTACTTGTTGTCAAAAACCCACAATTCCCCTCTAATTAGAGATACCAAAGCGTCCCTTTTTCAAAGAAAGATTACTTCATTTTCTATGGAAACAGTTCCTGTGATCCCACTGTCTCCCTCAAACGTTCCTGACTCAGTAGTGACGGACTGTCCTCTCCCTCCCTCTTTCCTTCTGGTTTTAAGAAAGGTTTGGACAAGTTCCTGGAGGAAAAGTCCATAGTCTGTTATTGAGAAAGACATGGGGGAAGCCACTTCTTGCCCTGGATCGGTAGCATGGAATGTTGCTACTCTTTGGGGTTCCGGAATCTTTTGTTACTCTTTGGGATTCTGGAATCTTGCAATTCTTTTAGGATTCAGAATGGAATGTTGTTGCTCTTTGGGTTTTGGCCAGGTACTAGAGACCTGGATTGGCCACCTTGTGAATGGGCTACTGGGCTTGATGGACCATTGGTCTGACCCAGTAAGGCTATTCTTATAATCCCTCTCTCTCCCCCTCTCTCCATCTCTTGCACAAAGTCTTCCTCTGAAGACTCTTCAGACCCCCCCCCCCCTCTCTATGCCTCAGCTCTTTTTGAAGTCTTGCATGGGGTGGAGCTGCACTCAACCTCTAGGATTAGGCAGCGCCTCTTTGCTAGTCCTGTGCAGACTCAGCTCCTCTACCGAGGAAAGAATTGCCAGAGAATGGCCTTCCCAGTAACTATGACTGCTTCAACATGTGCAAAACATCGAGAACGTTACTGGAATCATGCTGAAAACTGCATTCCTTGCCTAGTTGTGTTTCCTGAAGGCTTTTCCCTCCTTCCCATTTTCACTCTGAAGAAGGGCCGCACTCCTTCAGTTACGTGCACTGTGGCTGTGAATGAGGATCACCACCAGGGGGAGATGTTTAACTTAGAGAGCTGCACGGGAACGGGGACGACGGGAATCCCGCGGGACCCGCGGGCATCCCGCGGGTTCCCCCTTTGGGTCACGGGGATCCCGTGGGGACGCCCCTAGGGTCGCGGGGATCCCGTGGGGACGCCTCCGAGGGTCGCGGGGTTCCTGCGGGGCTGGATGTACTCAGTCGCGCGGCTCTTCTCCCTACCTTCTCTGCTTGCAGCACAGAGCCAAACGGAAGTCTTCCCGACGTCAGCGCTGATGTCGGAGGGGAGGGAGGGCTTAAACAAAGCCCTCCCTCCCTCCGACGTCAGCGCTGACGTCGGGAAGACTTCCGTTTGGCTCTGTGCTGCAGGCAGTGCAGGTAAGGAGGAGAGTAGCCTCGCGGTTCGAGTGGCTACCAAGGGAGGGGGCGGTCCGCCCCGCCACACCCCGCCCCGGTTGCAGCACAGCCGGCCAGGTCTCCTTACTTTTGTGGCACTTCCCCGACCGACCGACAACAGCCCCGGTCCGACAATCCTCCCTGCCCTGTAGCCGCGAATCTAAATTATCTTCTTACAGCAGCTGTAATAAGGTAATTTAGATTCGCAGATAAGGGCAGGGAGGTTTGTCGGACCGGGGCTGTTGTCAGTCGGTCGGGGAAGTGCCACAAAAGTAAGGGGACCTGGCCGGCTGTGCTGCACCCGGGGCGGTAGAGAAGGAGTGGGGAGAAGGACGCTGAAAGGCCATGGGGAAGACGGGAGGAGGGGGGGAAGGACTCTGAAAGCACTTGAAGACAGAGGAGGGAGAAGGATGCTGAAAGCACATGGGGAATACAAAGGGGTGGAGAAGGACGCTGAAAGGCCATAGGAAGGAAGGGGGGGGAGGAAGGACTCTGAAAGCACTTGTGGAAGACAGAGGGGGGGGAAGGACTCTGAAAGCACTTGTGGAAGACAGAGGGGGGAGAAGGATGCTGAAAGCACATGGGGAAGACAAAGGGGTGGAGAAGGACACTGAAAGGACATGGGGAAGACGGGGGGGGGGGGTGGAAGGACGCTGAAAGGACATGGGGAAGCAGAGGGGGGAGAAGGTCACTGAAAGCACATGTGGAAGACAGAGGGGGGAGAAGGACGCTGACAGGACATGGGGAAGATGGGGGGAGAAGGACGCTGAAAGGAAATGGGGAAGAGAGAGTAGGGAGAAGACGCTGGCAGGGAAGAAGACAGATGCCAGACTATGGGGGGAGCGGAGAGAAAAAGATGGGTGCCAGACCAATTTGGAAGGGGGAAGAAAGGGAGAGGCACAGTAACAGAGCAAATGGAAGATGCAGAAGGAAGAGAGACAGTGGATGGAAGGAATTGAATGAGAACATGAGGAAAGCAGAAACCAGGCAACAAAGGTAGGAAAAGAATTATATTTCTTTTTTTTTATTTTGCTTCAGGATAAAGTATATTAATTGTGTTGATAAAAATTTATAAACATTAGAGGCTCTGGTAGAAACCCATTTGCAAAGTATGTATTCTTCCCAATTAATATTTTCAAATTAATAAAGTCTTTTTGCTTATTTGTAAATGGGTTTCTACCAGAGCCTTTAATTCAGTAGCATAATTAAATGAAATAACTATTTCTGAAGTTTATATGGACGGGCGGGGACGGAGGGGATTCCTCGCGGGGACGGGTGGGGACGGAGGGGATTCCTCGCGGGGACGGGTGGGGACGGAGGGATTCCTCACGGGGACGGGTGGGGACGGGTGGGATTCCTCACGGGGACGGGTGGGGACGGGTGGGACTTTGGCGGGGACGGGTGGGGACGGGTGGGATTTCTGTCCCCGCGCAACTCTCTAGTTTAACTGCCATAGGCTGGAACACAGCATGTCCTCTTGTCTTGATCCACATAGCTTGGACTTACTGGGTAGCTGTTCTGGATACAGTCCAAGTCGTGAAGGGCAGTTCTATCAACTGTGTGTGTGGGAAGGGGGCTGTCACTATTCAAAGCGATTTAATTGCTCAGAAACAGCTCCTGTTTGGGGTAGGTTTACCATATGTCCAGATTTACTGGGACATGTCCTCTTTTTACAGGACTGTCTGGGTGTCTGGGTTATTTTTCACAAAGCCAACAGTTTGTGTGGGTTTAGGATCTCGGGGCCATGTCTAGAAGGCATCCACGCATGTGTGCACGCGTGTGACGTCATGACATCACATCTGCGTATGCTTGGGGGCCCACCAGGGAAGGAGAGGAGAAGAAGTTAATGTAGGGCAAGGCTGGAGCAGACCAAGGTGGGGCCATGTGTCCTCGTTTTTTGCTGGAAGAAATAGAGTAACCCTAGTTATTTCAGGATGCATATCAAAACACAAGCTAGGATCCCTCTCCCCGCTTGCATTAACGATGAATGAGAACCGCTTTCATCCCCTCCCCCGTCTTACCTTCCTTTTAGATTTTATTTCAACTTCGATGTAATTTTATTTCTTACCTGTTCCCAGTCCCTCTCATATCAAATTTGTCTGTCTTGTCTAATACCTATGTTATTTATTTATTTTTTAAATTTCTATACCGTTTTTTTTCCAAAACGGTTTACAAGGAGTTACATACATAAAATGTTAAAAATAAAACAAACATGTTCAGTCTTACATAAAATCAATTGCTCAGAAAAATGCGTCAAGAAATAGTTGAGTCTTCAACATTTTCCTAAATGAATTCCTCTCTCCACATTGTCGAATCTGGCCAACAAGGCCATTCCATAGCTTGACTCCTGCACATGTGAAAGTCATGGCATTCGTATCTACATGTTTAGGGTTAACCTTTGTTTTCAATAACGCAGGGACCTTTGTGGTTGATAACGAGACATCATATTCTTAAAAATTTCAGGCATCGTACCATATAAGAATTGATGACGTAACATGATTGCCTTGGACTGAATTCAAAACGCAACTTGCAACCAACGCGGTTGTTGAAGATATAGAGTAATATGCTCGTCTCTTGATGTTCTGGACCACCTGCAATGCCCTACATCTGGTCTTAGTTATTCCCAGGTACAGGACATTGCAGTAGTCCAGCCGTGACAAGACCGTTGCTTGTACAACAGAACGGAAGTCAGATGATGATAGCATTGGTTTCACATGGTATAGTGCAAAACATATTTGCGCTGTTTTTACAACTTGACAATTTATAGTAAGCCCTGGGTCCAGTTTTACTCCCAATACTGTCAAGGACTCCCTCATCCATCACTTTTAATGTTTTTGGCCAATTAACGTGGTCCGGTATACAGTCCCCTTTTGGCTTATATTTTTAACCTAATTTTAGCATTGTAAACTGACCAGATACTTATCGATGGTCAGTCTATCAAACAGTAAAGAAACTTGGAGATAATCACTAATTTTCAGAAGCACTTAGGTGGTTGGCGTCAAACTGAAAACCAGCTATTTGGGCAGCATTCTGGGGGGGAAGAGTCCACGCTTGGCCCAGCGAGGGTTACCAGATTTTGTAACGCTAAAGTCCGGACACGTGGTCCTGCCCCGCCCCCCAAAACCTCTTCGCCTCAAGATCGGAGCCGTGCCTGGAGGACCTCCAAACATGCGCAGATGCGATGCCCTGATGTCACACGTCATCGCGTCATACCCACCCATGCTCGGAGGTCCTCCAGACGCAGCACCGAACTTGAAACCCCAGATGAACTGCTGCATTTTAAAAATACGTCCGGAGACCCAGGCAGTCCTCTAAAGAAAGGACATGTTCGGGTAAATCCAGACGTTTGATAACGCTAACCAAATAAGCAGAACCGCACACAAGCCCTGCCTATCTTTATGTGGTAAGCCATATCCAGTGAAGTACTAAATATTATATTTAACTGGCTATGTGTTGGGTTTTTTTTTTTTTTAATTAGAATTTTAATAAATGTTTCTCAAGAAATCCAAGAAAATACCTTCATAATCTTACTACTTTATACAGCAGGTCCATCAAGCCCTCATCATCAGGGCTATGTGTTAACTGGCTCCACAAACCCACAAATTCAGTTCTGGGTTATCTCCAGCAGGGGTCAGCAAAACATTGATCACCACCAGGCTCTGTTTATATTTAGGCGAACAATGTACAGAATATGGACATAGGTTTCGTCACTCAAGACTTTTTTTTTTAAATTTAAAAAATAGTTTGATTGGTTTTGCATTTGCTTCTCTTTTTTTTTTGCAATGACTAGGCCTGCCCTTGTGCTAGTCTCAGATGTGATCCGCAAAGTGGAGAGAAATAAAGTTGTTGGGATAAATTAGGCAATCATTTTTTTTTTTTTTTTTCTTTCGTTTAAGTACATTTTTAATGTATTTTTCACTATACTCAGCAAAATGCCTGCACCTCCTCAAATATTCGCCAGCAGAGAGCAGATTCTACCTGCTGCTTGTGCTGGCCTAAGCTCTACCTCTAAAGTCACTTCCTGGTTCCACGACTAGGAATTGATGTCAGAAGGCGATCAAAGGTCGGCGCTGCTCGCTGCAGGCAAAGATTTGAAGAGGTAGAGTGGGCAAAGAGGAGGAGAGGTGCCAGCACCCCCACCAAGATGGCACCTTGGGCTTTCCCCGCCATTGAAAGTACTTTTACTTTGACTTAAGTACTAAAAGATACATTTATTTTTACTTTTACTCAAGAACTTTGAACACTGGCCTTGGGCTTTGATTGGCTGTTCCCTACACCGGCCTGTCCACATCCTCTGGAAATTGTTCAAATTCAAGTTCAAGTTCATTAATTTTAATATACCGACCATCGAAGAACGCCTTGGCTAGTTTACAATGTTAAAAAAAATAAAGAGTTAAAATTAAATTATTATCAGGGGAGGGGAAGTGTAAACATTAAATGGACAAATTACAAGAACGAACGTGAGCTTGGGGGTAAAGGGAGAAGGGGAAGTTAATAATTACATCGTTTAAAAAAAACAAATTAAAAGGCGCGGAAGAGAGGGGAAGGATAACACATCAGGAAAGGGGATCACTTCTTAAAAGCGGTTCGTATTTTGTTTGCTAGCTGTTGGAGAGGAAATATTTAAATGCTTTGGCAAGCGTCTTTGAATAGGAACGTTTTTAGTTTAATCCTAAATTTGTCAAGTGAATTTTCAATGTGGAGTTGAGGTGGCATGGCGTTCCATAGAGTAGGAGCTACAACAGAGAACTTAGTTTTCCTTGTGTACACATGTACCTGGACATGAACACACTGGCCCGGAGGATGAAAATGAAACACATTGGGGTAACCTGCACGAAGTGACAGATACGACCTTAAGAAGCAACTCCACGATAGTGTCAGAGCTCCAGCGCTGCCTTTGAGAATATTGATGTGTATTATCTACCAAGACATGGCTAATCTCAACTGGGCAGACAGAACGGGTCGGTTTGGTCTTCCTCCACCGTTGTTTCTGTCTACCCAGGATCCACTCTGCACCGTTGATATATGGTCACTTACCTGACATAGAGTGAGATGGGCACCACGGTATTGAGAATAATGACGTACGACCAGAACATGAGGAAGCCAGAGAAGGCCGAGTTGGTGACCACGTCCTGCCAGGGAAGGTAGACCTGGAAGTAATACCCCTTTTTGTGCTCCCAAATACCGTTCCCAATGGCCAGGATGATACACATGACAGCCAGAAAGCCAAAAATCTGCAGAAGAAGACAAGACAAGCTATAGGTTTATAATTCTAGGACATTTGTTCCATATGCTACCTACGTAATCCACCTTCCTAACCCCGAGGGGGTCCTTATCCTTCTTCCTGGGTGCCCTTCTGTAAATGGGCAGACTACATGGGCTATTTGGCCTTTATCTGCCATCATGTTTCTATGTTTCTAAAACTGCACACACAGCAGGGTACAGGAAAATAGCTCGTACGTGTGTAAGTACGCTATGGGGCTCATAATCAAAACAAAAAAAAGTCTAAAAAGAGGCCTAAATGAGTACTTGGATGATCAAAAAGCCTGATCATCCAAGTATCCATAACCAAAGCTGGTTTTAGACGTATCTAAAACCAGCTTAGGCCTTTCCCCTCCCTCTAAACGCATAGAGCGAAAAGAGGCGTTTTTAGAGGAGGGGAAAGGGCGGTAGGTGGGCGGGAGATGGGCCGACCTAGGCGTACAGCAGGTATAACCAAAGATTTTGACAGGTTGCCTACTCGGCACTAATACGTTTTGACTTAGACCGAAAAAGGGGCCACTGAGCTGATGGCGGCTGCTGTGATGAGCTCAGCGGCCCGGGCAACCTGCCTACCACCCCCAACAACAAACAGGCCAGGAGGGAGCCCAAGCCCTCCTGGCCGGCGAAGCCCTCTCACCCCCACCCGACAGAGATCAGGCCAGGAGGGAGCCCAAAGCCCTTCTGCCCCGGCGATAATCTCCCTACTCCCACTAAGATATGGGCAGGAGGGATCCTAGGCCCCTCCTGCCCTTGGCACCCTCCCCCCACCGATCGCATCCCCCGAAACCTCCGATCGGCCCCCCACCCACCCAAACCCCCTGCTGACCCTCGACCACCCAACCCCCCCCCCATATCTCAAAACCAGTAGGACGGAATGGACGGGTCTCGAGCCCGTCTGTCTGACGGGCCCGCCATCCATCGAAATGGCGGTGCCTTAGAGCCTGATTGGCCCAGGAGCCTCAAACCCCGCCCACAGGTAGGGCCTGAGGTGCCTGGGCTAACCGGAATCGCCCCAATAGCCTTTAGGCCCCTCCTGTGGGCTACTTTCAACGTTTGGGCCTTAGGGCAAAAGGGGACTTTAGACGGTTTTTTTTGATTTATGCCTCTCCACGTGTTATTTCATAAGGGAGATGTGGGGGATACACTATGTGGCCAGAGCATGGACGTGTCTCCCAGCCATTTTGATACCGAATCTAAAAATACGAGACATTGTTAAAAAAATCACGTATGCAAATAAGATCGCGCGGACAGCAGTGGAGATTTCCTACATTTGCATGTGCCCATTGCTGATGGACACATGCGCAGAAAAAACGCCATAAGAAACAAAAAACAAAACACACTCTCCTGCTGCACTAATTGGATCGAATGGAAGGAAGGGAGGGGAGAAGCAACGCCGACTTTTTAATCAATCGCGCATAAAACATGCCTTTCTCTCCCAAAAACGACTATAATTTAGATAAATCTTGTAATTTGTTTTTAATGTTAAAATGTAATCAAGACCCACAGCCAGAAACACACAAGACAAGGGTATCAGGCACGCGCTCAAGACAAAACGTTGGCTTTTAACAAGCGCGCATGAAACATGCCCTCTCTCTCCCCCAAAACTCAAAAGAAGCGTGATTTTACTGCCCTCCACTAAAATACAGTGGTGCCTCACACCAACGAACTTAATTGGTTCCAGGAGCAAGTTTGTTATGCGAAAAGTTCGTTATGTGAAACGCGTTTTCCCATAACAATACATGTTAAAAAAAATAATTTGTTCTGCAGCATAAAATATGCTAAGATGACATAAAAAAGATAAATTTTTTGTTATTATGTTTATTTAGATACATCTAAAAACATAATTGTTTTTTTAAAACAACACACATTTTTTAAATTTAAAGACAGACTAAGTAGAGTCTATTTTACAGTGAGAGAGGGCAGAGTCTCAGCGGCAAAAACTGGGACTTAACTGTTCATTTCTTTTTTTTTTTTCTAGCATCGGGGAAGCGGCGAGAGAGTAGCTCCGCCCCCCCCAACGCATCAGCAGTAGGCGCCGGGCCCCTGCGAGCCGACGGTCCGCCACTGCACAGGGAGCCAGGCGGAGAGAGGGCAGTTAAGCGCAGTGCCTGCGCGGAAGGATGCAGCTCGGGCGACTTTGTTGTGTGAAACGAAGTTCGTTGTGGGAAGCAAGACCTGAAGTTCGTTAGTGCGCAGCGTTCGCATGTGCGAGGTGTCCGTTATGCGAGGCACCACTGTATATAGATACACTTTTTTTTTTTTTCATTAGCCACAGTGAAAACACAAGTGCTAGCACTGTAACGGCACCCCCAGACCAGTCGCTGCTTTTTGTCGCCAAAAGCTGACGCCACTCTTCGAAAATGCCTCAGCGATTTTTAAGAATCCACCAGAGGGCTCATTTCAGTGTTGCATGCCACTGTCTGAGACTGCTAGAAGCCTCGCTAAAGACAGAGATAATCCGTTTTGATAATCCGCTGCTAAAATGCGTGCAGGCTAAACCACCAGAAAACAGTTTATTGACGGCGTCTTGCCCTCGGTTTCCTAGCTGAACTCCCTTTTATCTCCTTGATAGTGGGCAAAACCATAGACCAGACATGCTCCACAACTTTCTACCTCGAAATAATCACTGGATCAACCTCAAGTCTATTTTTAATAATAATAACAACAACAGTTTATATACCGCAGTACCGTTAAGTTCTATGCGGTTCTGCCTCTCACACTCTGAAAGCAATGTCAACTCGAACAAAAAGCGATCTCGCCAGAGTATTAGCTCTTCTCCCGAGAGTTGAGCTGGTGGCACCAGAAGCCCTGATGGACGTTACCACAAAATCAAGAGAGTGACCGCTTTGAAGAGTAAGTGATATTCATCAGAGGAACAAAATGTCATCACCCTGGCATCTATAGCATCCTCCAACTGGATCTTTAAGTCACCCAATATCTAAACCCCAAGAAAGGCTAAAATATGACGACTGTTAACAAAGTACCTTAATAGTAGCCCAACTCCCCGGTGGCCTATATATCAACAGCGTACCAGTCAGTGGAGCCAAGGGGTCTAGAGATAAACTCAAGGTCACTGATTCCAAACCCTGTGCACTAGAGGGTCATGTGATGAAGCTACTAAGTAGTACACTTGAAACAAACCGGGGGAAATATTTCTTCACGCAACGTGGAATTAAACTCTGGATATTCGTTGCCGGAGCATGTGGTGAAATCAGTTAGTTTAGCAGGGGTGTTAAAAAGGTTTGGATAATTTCCTAAAAGAGGAAGTCCATAGGCCATTATTGAGATGGCTCAGGGAAATCGCTTGCTTATTCTAGGCATAAGCAGCATAGAATCTGTTTTGCTACTTGGGATCTTGTCGGTATTTGGGACCTGGGTTGGCCACTGTTGGAAACAGGATCCTGGGCTTGATGGACCTTCGGTCTGTCCCAGTATCTTATGTTCTTATGTGAACAAAGTATAGGGATAATCAAGCTATTGTGACCTCAACTTCTGAGGTTGGTCTTAGGCATTAGGTGGAATGAGGCATTATGACATCACAATCTCAGCTGATGGAATGTTGCTACTCTTTGGGGTTCTGTCTGGTACTTGGGACCTGGGTGGCCACTGTTGGAAATAGGATCCTGGCCTTGATGAACCTTTTGGTCATAGAAACATAGAAACATAGAATCTGACGGCATGAAAACGGCTATAGGCCAGCAAGTCTGCCCACTCTATTGACCCTCCCTAACTACCCTTCTAGAGATCACACTCATGTGGTGTACCTTTACACTGCCCTCGTAGAGTATCCAAGTGGGCCTCCACTTATTTCTTGAAATCCAGCACGCTGTTGGCCATGATCACCTGCTCTGGGAGTTTGTCTCCAATGGTCAACTCTCTCTCTGTGAAGTAATACTTCCTGGTGTCGCCATGAAATTTTCCGCCCCTGAGTTTCAGCGGATGCCCTCTTGTGGCGAGGTTCCTTTAAGAAAGAAAATATCATCTTCAACCTCTACACGACCAGTGATATACCTTAAATGTCTCATATGTCTCCCCTCTCCTGCGTTCTTCAAGAGAGTATAGCGCAATCTGTCCAGCCTTTCTTCGTACGTGAGATTCTTGAGCCCAAGACCATCCTGGTGGCCATTCTCTGAACCGACTCAACTCTCAGCCATCCTTACGGTAATGTGGCTCCAGAATTGTACACAATACTCCAGATGAGGTCTCACCGTGGCTTGTACTAACGGCATAATGACCTTGGGCTTTCCGGCTAACGAAGCTTCTACGAATACAACCCAGCATTTGTCTGGCCTTGGATGAAGCTTTTCCAACTTGATTGGCTGTTTTTCATGTCTTCATTGATGATCACCCCTAAATCTCGTTCTGCCACAGTCTAGCCAAGGTCTCCCATTCAGTGTGTATGTTCTCGCATGGGTTATGTTGCCTAGGTGCATGACCTTGCATTTCTTTTGCGTTGAAGTTCAGTGCCCAGTGTTCAATAAAAGCAAGTCCTGCTTCATGCTGTTGGACAGATCGCTTTTACCAACAATGTTACATAATTGGCATCATCGGCGAACAGTGTTATTTTACCTTGAAGCCCCGAGGTAGGTCTCCTACAAATATGTTGAAGAGGATCGGATCCAGGACTGAGCCCTGTGGCACTCCACTGGTCACCTCCAACGTTTTAGAGAGGCTTACCATATACCACCACCCTCTGAAGCCTACTGCCCCTAGTCCATGGATTTCATCTTGCTCAATAACCTGCGGTGGGAGACGCTATCAAAAGCTTTACTGAATGTCCAAGTACACGACGTCCAGTGACTCTCCCCGAGTCCAGCTTCCTTGTTACCCAGTCAAAGAAGCTGATAAGATTGGATTGGCAGGACCTGCCCTTGGTTGAATCCATGTTGATTGGGGATCGCGTAGATTCTCCTCGTTCAGGATCGTGTTTAATTCACGCTTGATAGTGTTTCCATGAGCCTTACTCACTAACGATGTGAGGACTCACCGGCAAGGAGAGGGTGGTGCCTCCGCACTACAAGGTTGTGGGTTCAAATCCAGACTTCTCCTTGTGACTAGGGTTTAACCAGATTTTCCATCTGGTAAAAGAGATGACATGACCCCGCCCTGTTCTGCTCAGGGACCAGCCCATTCCACCCCTAGATCCGGTCTGTTCTGCCCCTGGGTCTGCCCTATCCCCCCCCCCTCCCCCAAGTCTCAGGGCCCAGTCTCTTCAGGATGGGGCTGGAAAGCACTTATTTTAGCATCCTCTCATGTACGGCGGCAGGATGCTAAAATAAGTGCTTACTGTTGGAACCCCTTGAAAAGCCTGTTTGGGGCGAAACAGGTCCCGATCGGGCATACAATTGTTGGGGCTAGGAAAATGATGCAAAAATAAAGGATAAGTAAAATTTTCATACATTTGTTGATTGTCTTCATGACTCTTGAATTTTAGAAGAGAAAAGTAATTTTATTAGATTGGTGAATTTAAACCACTCATTGGTGAGGTCGTTCAATGTTGTGGGTTCAAAACCCACACTGCTACCTGTGACCCTGGGCCAAACACAATTAGCCAAATTCAAGACCAATCTAAAGACTTCTTATTTCGGGACGCTTTTAATCAAACCTAAATTTTTATTTTTTTTTCTCTCTTTCATCAGGTAAGCATCCATCATTTTAACGTTTCCCCCTTCCATTCGTTCATCCCCCCCACCCTTTCCATCTCATCTTATACAATGTAACTTTTTCCCTCTCCTCCCTTATTGCCCTCACACTCCAGTAACGTCAAGTCTTCGTCATATATGTTTAATTTTAGACATCTCTATGCACATTCTACTACATTTAAACTCTTTATATTTTTATTGTTAAACCGGCCAGACAATTGTTTGATGGTCAGGATATTAAAAACTAATAAACTTGGAAACTTGGAACTTAATCCCTCCCATTGCCCCAGGTACATTAGACAGAGTGTGACTCTACCAGGACAGAGAGGAAACAATGTTTGAGTACCTGAATAAGTTCATGTAAGTCATTCTGATCTCCCTTAGGAGAACGGTATAGAAAATTTGAATAAATAAATAAACCGCCCTGAACTTCTCTAAGATAAAGCAGTACATTAAATGGTAGAAGTCTTATGGAGGCTGATTGTGAGCTCAGGAGTTGGAAACAGAATTTCCTGCATGATTGAGACAAAAAGGGGCTTCCTGGGGCCAGGGAATGTGTCCAAATATGGACAAAAACCACAAAACTCCTTTTTTCCTGGGAGAAGCTCTGTTTGGGCTATTTATACTCAGGAAAGGGCAAGTACAATGTTGAGTGACTAAAAATAAACCAATTGAAAAATGTCAACCTTTGAGGACTACAGAGTGACTAATTCACATTTTTCGATTACTCAGAAAAAGGCTCTCGGTGGCTTTTTTTTTTTCTAGCTACAGAAGGAACGAAGAAATCTGGTTTTCTTTTTCTCTCTCTCTTTCTCTCTAAACACTGAAGAAGTTCACATGCACTTACTATGCTACACGCTGACTCCAGGACATCCCGGTTTTTTGTCGAGAGGCCGAGAGGGCATAAGATGAAATTGAAACTAGAGGTCTGCATGGGAACGGGGATCGCAGGAATCCCGCGGAGCCTGTGGGGCTCCTGCGGGAATTCCCCCTAACCCACGGGACTCCCACGGGGACCCCCCTCTGGCCAACGGGACTCCCACGGGGATGGAAGGCTTTGGAAGCAGGGTTCGTCCATATAATATCGCGAAAAGCAAATTTGATCACGTCTCAACCACTCCTGTCTAAGCTCCATTGGCTCCCAGTAATCCCCAGGATCCACTTCAAATGTGCGTGTCTGGCCTACAAGATCCTACATGGCATCCTTCCTGCCGTTATCCCTCTATCCTGGAACTCCCCAACCCCTACTTCCTCCAGATCCTTCCAAATTTTTAAACTATCCTTCCCTTCCATAAAAGGTATTTCCCATGTAGGCAAACTTGGGTCATCCCTCCCCTTTAGAATCACTGAGATCTGGAATAACCTCCCCTCCCCTCTCCGAACCTCAAGCTCCCTCCAACTCTTCCGCAAGCACCTAAAAACCTGGCTATTCTCAAAACTGTAACACTTCCCCCCTCTTAGGCCTCTCACCTTCCCCCTTTACACCTAACTCTTTAATCTCTCCACTGTAGTTCCTCTCTCATCTTTCTTCCTGTAAACCGTGCCGAGCTCCGCATTCGTGGAGATGGTGCGGTATATAAACCCAAGGTTTAGTTTAGTTTAGCCTTAGTAAAAGAGGGGGTTTATAAGTTAATTACCTGAACAGAAAGCAAAAAAAGGGTTCCACCAAAGAGATTCCACAAGGAAAACAGCAGCGCAAACACAAAAGAAACTGTGGAATTGATGATCCTGTCAGAAGTAATTGCTGTTTTTTATGGGGACGGGTGGGGACGGAGAGGATCCTGGCGGGGACGGGCGGGATTTCTGTCCCCGCACAACTCTCTAGTTGAAACTTGGTTTTTTTTTTCTTACATAGAGCAGTTTGGACCCCAGTTCAGTTACAGAAATGAGATAGTTCCAAGTCTAATAGGTGTTGGCACTGCCATCTTGAACCTGGGACATTAGATCATTTACTATTTTACTGTCTCTTGATACTTCAATTTTGGAGATCCATTTGGGATCAGGTGAACAAAGTAATGGAAAATCCAGTGGCACTAACATACGACACTGTGCTATTTGGCACTTAGATGAGAGCTAAAAGCCAAATATCATCCCATAATAACAAACTTCTCTTTATTATGACAGGGGTTGCCCTACAGCTTATTCTAAGGAATTGGAAAAACTGGGATAGACTGAACTATACCTTTTGGTGGGAGTCTCTATGTCATGTTTTTAAGATGAAACGAAATATGGCTGTACAACAGGAACATTACAAAACGTTTCTGAAGATTTGGGAGCCTTTGACATAATTTTGCAAAGAGTAATTGGACATTATGTCCTTTGGTCATACACGTCCAGGGTGGGTTGGAATGTATTTGTCAATTTCTCAATTAGATAACCGCTTAGATAACCTTGATAGGCGGTATATAAAACCCTAATAAACTTGAAACTTAAACTAATTATGGGGGGGGGGGGGGTGATATATCTTTTTGTCTTAGATTATAATTGTATTTAAATGCTTTTATAGTTATACGATTGTATTATAGTGTGCACTTACTTGTGGCTTTAAAATGAATAAAAAAATTTAAAAAAGAAAAATAAACACTGAAGAAGTTCACATGCACTTACTATGCTACACGCTGACTCTAGGACATCCTGGTTTTATCGAGAGGGCGTAAGATGAAGTTGAAAGGGGACAGACTCCAAAGTAATCTAAGGAAATACTTATTTATGCAAAGGGTGGTGAATGTGGGAAATGACCTTCCGGCGGAGGCAGTGGAGAGTACAAGAAAGCGTGGGACGGGCGTGTGGGATCTCTAACGGAGGTTTTAACAAAGCTTTTCAAGCCCCGGCACACTAAGCTCAGGGTCGCATCTGTGACCTCATGCACGGAGGCCCTCCAGACGGAGCCCTGAGCTTGCCAACCCTGAAATTACTACACCTGTGAGGGTGCAGAGAGGGGGGAGAGACGCCAGCGCCAGCCTAAAGGATGTGCCTCTCGTGGCACACCCGGAATCTCACCACAGCACAGTTTGTGATCCACTGTCTTAAGGGGAGATACCAGATGATATGGATGGGCCGTATCACCATCATCCGACGCCATTTTCTATTTTATTTATTGGGATTGAACCGCTTTTCTCATGAAGAGATTCACCAAAGCGGTTTACAGTACATTGAATAGTAATCAGATGGCTGAGGAGAGATAGGATTGGAGTAGAACGGGATCGATTTTTCACTCTGTCAAAAATGACAAAGACTAGGGGGACACTCGATGAAGTTACAGGGAAATACTTTTAAAACTTTTTTCACTCAGAGAATAGTTAAGCTCTGGAACGCGTTGCCAGAGGTTGTGGTAAGAGCAGATAGCATAGCTGGTTTTAAGAAAGGTTTGGACAAGTTCCTGGAGGAAAAGTCCATAGTCTGTTATTGAGAAAGACGTGGTGGAAGCCACTGCTTGCCCTGTATTGGTAGCATGGAAGATTGCTACTCCTTGGGTTTTGGCCAGGTATTAGGGACCTGGATTGGCCACTGTGAGAACGGGCTACTGGACTTGATGGACATTGGTCTGACCTAGTATGTTCTTATGTTCTATTTTCCTTTTCTGTCCTGACAGGGTCACAATCTAGATAAGTTTCTAAGTTTAGTCCTAGTAGATTTAACTAGTCTCTGATGATCATGTCGGCCCATCTATGACCTTAAAGGAAATATTTTCCAAAAGTCCTTTCACTAGGACCCAGTGGGATGTGACTGGGGGGAGAGTATATAGGGAGTCATCAGAACCAGGACAGACAGCTGTCTTAGTGGGGGTGTTGGTATCTCTCCGCCCCCCCCCCTCGTGCCCTCCTTTCCTGGCTCGCCCAGACCTCTTTAAATCATCACCAGTGTGAGCAGTTACTCTGTCCTGCTGCCTCTGAAATCACTTCCGGGTCGCAGGGCCAGGAAGTGACGTCAGATGGAAAGTCAATGCTGTCGTGCAGGCGAAGATTTAAAGAGGTACAGGGGTGGGAATGGGGGGGGCAGAGAAGGAGTGGGGGGTGATGTGGAAGTATCAAGGACCGGGAGCTTTGGACCCAGTGGATTGGGTCCTTGATACTTTTTATGTGAGATATTAATAAAACATCACCTGTCCACAGAGTCTTTTGCTTTTGGCGGATCTCCTTTCTGCGGAGCATCAGGGTCAATTGTACCAGTGCAAGAAAGCCCCCAATAGGACTTACGCATATCACCAGAAGGTTCATCAGCCGGTCTATTCTGGTGCGTTTCAGGGATGTCTTCCCGCTGTTCTGCATCAGTTTCGTATCGGGCCCTGGAGGAAGCAAAGGTTGGTCATTTCTGTCACTTCCCTCCATTTAAGATGGTTGCTGGTGGGGGAAGAGAATGGAATGGGAGGAGGAAGGCACACGGTGGGTCATTACACAGAGCTAAAGCAGCCTCTAAATCCTCACTGCAGAACGTTTTTAGATGGAATCTAATATAATAAAGAGCTAGCCGCGCATGCGCAGTCCTATTTGCGTGTAGGTCTGTGGCCGTAGGAGTGCGCATGCGCGAGTCCCCAGCCTTGACCGCGGCTTGAGGCATATGCGACTGGAGCGGCTCTGGCAGCGGATGGCGGGAGGAGGGCTCAAGGTCCTGCCGCCGCTGCCGCTCCTGTTTACAACGGCCTGCACGTCGCCGACTCCCCCCCTCCCGCAACAACCGCTACCGCTCCTGTTCTTCCCCTCCCTCCAGTCACCGCTGCCATTCCTATTTAAAACGGCCTGCTGAGGTTCGCGGCCGGCTGTAGCGAACCTCGCAGGCCGCTCTCCACGTGATAGCACGTTCCCTCTGACGCGATTGCGTCAGAGGGAACATGCTACTGAGGTGAACAGCGGCCTGCGAGGTTCGCTACAGCCGGCCGCGAACCTCAGCAGATCGTTTTAAATAGGAATGGCAGCGCTGACTGGAGGGAGGGGAAGAGGAAAAAGAAGGGCCATGGAGCAGGCAGGAAAGGGGGCTGTTTTGGTGGGAGGGTTGTGCTGAGTGTAGATAGCAATCATGGGGGGGGGAACAGAAAGGGGCCATGGAGCAGGTAGGCATTGCAGAACAGGGGGAGAGGGAAAGGAGGCTGCTTTGGGGGGAGGGGTGTGCTGGGGGCAGACAGAAATCAGGTGGGGGAGGAACAGAAGGGGGCCACGGAGCAGGTAGGCATTGCAGAACAGGGGGAGAGAGAAAGGGGGCTGCTTTGGCAAGCAGGGGGGCCAGGGAGACAGACAGAAAGAAAGACGGACAGACAGGGGACCAGGGAGAGACACAGACACAAAGAATGACAGACAGAGAGCGTCCAAGGAGAGAGAGACAAATAAAAAAAACCCCAGACATACAGACATCTATTCTGGGCGGCGGGAGGAAGGCAGTATGGAGTGCTGCTGGAAGGAGGGCTTCGAGCCGCACAAGACTGTCCCCATAGCCCCTGCGGAGAGTTGGGCCAACCTCTCCTTCCTCACCGACGCCGAAGAAGCTGCAGGCCTCGCTCCCTGTCACGCTCTGAGCACTCACGATTGGCTGAAGGGTGTCATGCCAGTGCTGCAGGTACAGGGGGATGCTTTTGTTGCAGAGGTGTGCTGGGGGGTAGACAGCTTTGCTCGGGGGGGGAGGGGGAAGACACAAGGGGGTCAGGGAGAGGGAAAGGGGTATGCTGGGGGCAAACAGCTTTGCTCTGGGGGGGGGGGGGCGGGGGAATGACACAAGGACACAGACATAAAGAATGACACACAGGGGGCCAGTGAGACAGACCGAAAGGAAGACATTCAGGAGAGACAGCCAGTGTCCAAGGAGAGAAAAACAAATAAAGATAGACAGACAGACAGTGGCCAAGGGGAGAGAGAGAAAGAAAGAAAGACAGACACACACATCTATTCTAGCACCCGTTAATGAAACGGGCTTAAAGACTAGTGTAAATATATTTATGAAGTAAATTGGGTTGGTCTGGTTTGAAACTGGTTGAGTAATGGACACTTCTGCTTCTATACACAGCATATAGGTGATCCTAAAGCCGATCGAGTGTGTAGACAGGCAGTAGACATAGCTAGACATGCTCAAGGAGTGTAGGCACCGAACAAAGTAGGTGATATCTCTGGACTGAGGTGGGGTTCTGTAGGCCTTGTCTCCTGAGGGACAGTCAGTCTGCCCCAAAAGCCCTACAAGAACCTGATATATCCCTAGAGGAGAGGAGAGACAGAAGATCTCGATAGAAACATCCAAATATTTCATAGGTGAAAATTATGCACCCGAGGCAAGTACTTGACAGCAGTAAGAAAGTTCTAGAAAAAAAAAAAATGAAACTGCAAGGGACAGACTGAGGAGAGAGGAGAAGGTGGTGGATGCATAGAAGAGATTCCCCGTGCTACTGGAAATTAAGAGACAGCACGAGACGAGCACTGAGGACCCTTAACAGTGGGGCTAGGAGGGTAAATCGAAGATCTAGTCAGGTCTGCATTATTGAGAAAGGGGAAAATGGGTGGACAGAAGGGCCTGTTCTTCATCTGTTGTCATGGCTTACGTTATTCACCTAGAAGGCACAATGTCACCGCCATACCTACGACTACTACTATTCATTATTTCTATAGCGCTGCACAATAGACAGTACCTGCTCAGAAGAGCTTCCAATCTAATTTAGACAGGACATTTCAGGGTTGGGGAGGTTATAGCGGGTCTAGGCATACCTGCAAAGATAACAATCCCAAAACACCAGTCGGTGTTCCTCAAGGTGCAGCCCCTCAGCAGGATCTTCTCATTGTCCAGCGAATGCTTCTGACCTTGGTACGTTAACGTCCCTGTGAATTTATCCAGCTTGTTGTTGGGAGCTTCACACCTAACCTCACCTATGGATGGAAAACGGATCGTCAGACACATTCCTAAAAGTGGCTCTTACTAGATTACATATCCCAAAAACATGCGATCTGATAGGCAGCTCAGACTCCCACTGGCATAGCGGGGTGGGGGGGTGCCATGTTGGTGGGGGCGCTGGCACCCTTCCCCCTCTCCGCCCCCTGCCTCTTCCCATTCCTCCCCTCCACGTGCGAGCCCCCCTTCCCTTCCTCCGTACCTCTGGATGAAGTTGTTGTTTGTGGCGATCAGCAAAGTGCTCTTCACGTCTCTGTCGGCTATCCCACTGATGTCACTTCCAGGTGCCGTGCATAGGAAGTGATGTCAGAGGGAGAGCCGACGGAGTCACAAGGAGTGCGTTGTTCACCGTCGCGAGCAACAACTTCAACCACAGGTACGGGGGAAGGGAAGGGGGGTGTGCTCGGAAGGCAGGATAGGCTAAGGAGTGGGGGGAGGAGATTATGGTGGGGGAGGGGCGATACTGCCTCTCAAATATAGAGCACAGCCCCCAATAACACATGAGTAGATTGTAGAGCTGACACCTCAATAATATAGAGTCAGATATGAAGCCATTGCTCACCCTCTGATACCATAACAAGATACTATATGACCGGCTAGAGAACCTCCACCTGAATAATGAACAATTAGATGTGAAGTGCCCTCAATGAAAATACTGGATCAGATTTCAAAGCTCAAACTGCAATACATAGAAACATGAGGGCAGATAAAGGCCAAATGGCCCACCCAGTCTGCCCATCCACAGTAACCATTATCTCTTTCTCTGTCCGAGAGATCCCACGTGCCTATCCCAGGTCCTCTTGGATTCAGACACAGTCTCTGTTTACACCACCTCTTCCGGGAGACTATTCCACGCGTCTACCACCCTTTCAGTAAAAAAGTATTTCCTCAGATTACTCCGGAGCCTCTTAACTTCATCCTATACCCTCTCATTGCATGCCATGATAATACATGGAACACTCTTCCCAGTAAGATATGACCAGATAGACCACCCCTCACAGTGGCATAGTAAGGGGGGGAAGGGGGGCGGACCGCCCCGGACGCCGGTAATAGAGAATGACACGGTGACAAAATTCATCACCGTCCCCGTCCCCGCGGATAACCGTGGGAAACCATCTTCATATCATTCTTTAAAGAGAGAGGGAAGAATCAGAGTATGAATGGCCACAACCACCGACCCGCAAGATTTGCTTTGAAGAATGCTGGTGTAGAAGGACCGAGGTTGAAACAGACACTACAGAATGACAGTCTCTGGTATCCAGAGCAGATATTGTGATGTCATAATGCCTCATTCCACCAGTGCCTAAGAGCCAACCTCATCAGTGATGTCACAATGGCTTCATTATCCTTGGCTCACATAAGAATCAGAGTATGAATGGCCACAACCACTGACCCACAAGCTTTGCTTTGAAGAATGCTGGTGTAGAAGGACTGAGGTTGAAATAGACACTAGAAAATGACATGGGATTATTTCCAGTGGTTATCCACGGGGACGGGAACGGTGATGAATTTTGTCACCATGTCATTCTCTAGCTAGTAACTCTCTGCCCCTGCTACTCTAATGCCTTCCCTTCATCACGCCCCGTACCTCTTTAAAATCTTTGCCAGTGCAAGCAACTAGTCTATAGCCTGTTGCTCACGCAGTCCTGGTTCCCTCTGAAATCACTTCCAGGTCAAAAGGCCAGGAAGTGACAACAAAGGGAACGCCAGAACATAAGAATAGCCTTACTGGGTCAGACCATCAAGCCCAGTAGCCCGTTCTCACAGTGGCCAATCCAGGTCATTAGTATCTAACCAAAATCCAAGGAGTAGCAACATTCCATGGTACCGATCCAGGGCAAGCAGTGGCTTCCTCCATGTCTTTCTCAAGAACGGACTATGAACTTTTCCTCCAGGAAATTGTCCAAACCTTTCTTAAAACCATCTGCTCTTACCACAACCTCTGGCTTAACTATTCTCTGAGTGAAGAAATATTTCCTCCTGTTGGTTTTAAAAGTATTTCCCTGTAACTTCATCGAGTGTCCCCTAGTCTTTGTGATTTTTAACAGAGCGAAAAATCGATCCACTTGTACCCGTTCTACTCAATTCAGGATTTATTCCTTTCACTTTTCTCATGACCACTTGCTATAATGTCATGGTGCACAGAGGCAGGAGGTGAAGGAAGTCCCTGATCCCCAGGGCCCTATTGTAACTCATAGGAAAGCAAGCTGGGCAAACAGGAAGAGCTTTGCTGTCTTTATCTTTGCTCACATTCTGTTTTTATATATTTGTTATAGGGCTCCAAACAGAGCAGCTGGCTCTCAGGCCGAATAAATCCAGCACGTTTAGGCAAATGTTACGCCGGGCAACTGGTTTGCCCAGACTCCATTTCATTAAGTGCTTTCCGTGTGTTTGCAGAAACCCAGAGCAAACATTACACATGGAGTACACTGGTGACATCAGTGAAGGAGTCTGGCCGAAGGCCAAGAACTGGTCACCATGGAGAAGGGCGAAGGCAAACAAGGCCACTACCGTCTCCCTTCCACTGAGTGAACTACAAGCCAGAGCAGGTGCAGGTAAAGGAAGCCACAGGCCTGGGCCTCAGCAGGTGCAAGCAGATTCAGGCTGCATTAGATAAGGGGAGTATGTAGTGCTGTGGTTAGAGCTAAAGCCCCAGCACCCTGGGGTTGTGGGTTCAAATCCTGCACTGCTCCTTCTGACCCTGGGCAAATCACTTATTCCTGTCTTATCAAACTCTTAGAATTTTCTTTCCATAGAAACAGCAAAAGGTGCTCATTTCTATTAGACTTGTCTTAAACGTAAGAATTTAAATACTTTAAAAGGCCTGGGAAGCAAGGGATGCCCGGGGGGAGGGGGGTCTCGGAAGCGGAAGCTAGTGTTTCTGAATATATGGGAGCCATATCTGCATTCCTTGCATCCAAAGGACCGTAGTGAGATATTAAGCTGGGTGTCCTAATACTGGCACTCAGCTGTTGATGGAGCGAGAGAGACCCAGTGGGGCGGGGTGGAGACTCCAGGGCCTTGAGGTGCCATGCCAATGACTCTGGCCTTGCTTGCCTGTGGGAAGAGTTGGCGGGGGGGGGGGGGGTTCCATTGGGTTTTGATACTCAATAACAGTTACAGTCTCTAGGGTTGAGTGGGGGGATGGCTTTCTTCGGGGCTCATAAGAGTCCAGGGCCTTGAGGCGCCATGCCAATGACTCTGGCCTCGCTTGCCTGTGAGCAGAGTTGGCGGGGGGGGGGGGGTTCATTGGGTTTTGATACTCAGTAACAGTTACAGTCTCTAGGGTTGAGTGGGGGGGATGGCTTTCTTCGGGGCTCATAAGAGTCCAGGGCCTTGAGGTGCCATGCCAATGACTCTGGCCTTGCTTGCCCGTGGGCAGAGTTGGCGGTGGGGGGGTTCCATTGGGTTTTGATACTCAGTAACAGTTACAGTCTCTAGGGTTGAGTGGGGGGTTGGCTTTCTTCGGGGCTCATAAGAGTCCAGAGCCTTGAGGCGCCATGCCAATGATTTTGGCCTCGCTCGCCCGTGGGCTGAGTTGGCAGGGGGGGAGTCTGTTGATTCTAATCCTAAAATGTTGATGCCTCATTGTTCGTTGATGAGAACCCTACTATGCCACTGTTTTGCTTATTCTGTTGTTTGCATCAATAAAAATTGTTTGAACCATAAATAATTTAAAAGGGGAGGGGCCTCAGATCCCCGGGCGTTGTAAGCAACTGCAACTGGATAGGGAAATAACCTCATTGGCCCCACACCCTCTCCTGCCTAGTGACGCAAATCTTCCTAGATCAAGCATAAAGCTAAAAGATATTGCATAATTCTTTTTATTACAATCATAAATCAACCATCCCAGCCCCACTGGGAATTTCAATGTTCTAGTAACATAGTAGATGACAGCAGATAAAGACCCGAATGGTCCATCCAGTCTTCCCAACATCTAAATGGAGTTTGGCAGCGTGAAATCAGCCGTCAGTGAATCCCCAGCTGTGACGTCTACGTCACACGTCCGACGTTAATAAAAGAGAGCAGTTCAGAGCAGCGGCCATCTTTGCCTATGTGAGCGAGCGAAGTAGCGCCGAGTAAGTTGGATACAGACGAATGCGTGGTTTTTTTTCCATTTTTCTAGCCCTGACCCTGCTGCATGTTTGTTGTTTCGTAGGAGTCCATTGCCCTGACGCAGCTATACAGCGAAACGCCTGCTAGTTCACGTTGGCGCAAGTGGACCGGCAAAGACCGCAGGAGATTCATCAAACCTGCACTACACAATTGAAGCTCTGCCTAAGCTAAGTTTCTTGTTGGTTTTTTTTGCTTTACATTTTGACTCAGGAAAGCATTGAATGCAATTCGCTAGGCAGGAGGGGGTGTGGGGGCCAGTGAGGTTATTTCCCTATACAGCGCACTTGCTCAGTTAACAGCGCACGGGGATCTGAGGCCACTTCCCTTTTAAAGTAGTTCAACGCTTATGTTTAAAGACAAGTCTAATAAAAATGAGCACCCTTTGCTGTTTCTACGGAAAGAAAATTCTAAGAGTTTGATAAGAGAGCTATTTTGGGAATATTTAGATCAGGGGTGCCCACATTTGTTTGGCTTGCGAGCTACTTTTAAAATGACCAAGTCAAAATGATCGATCAACAATAAAATTTTACACACTGTACACAGAGAAAATGTTAATTAGCATTTATATTCGGGGTTTTTTTCAAAGAGGTCAAGGCAGATGAGTTTATGCAATGGCACCTCAGTAACAACCATACAAAAATAGACAAATATACCCCCTCCCTTTTACTAAACCACAATAGCGGTTTTTAGCGCAGGGAGCTGCGCTGAATGCCCTGCGCTGCTCTCGACGCTCATAGGCTCCCTGCGCTAAAAACTGCTATTGCGGTTTAATAAAGGAGGCCATAGTGCAAAATATAGACAACAGATATAAATTCTCAAAACGGACACATTTTAATCACTAAAATTTAAAATAAAATCATTTTTCCTACCTTTGTTGTCTGGTGGTTTCATGAGTCTCTGGTTGCACTTCCTTCTTCTGACTGTAAATCCAATATTTCTTTCTTTCTGCCTTTCTTTCTCTCTCCCCCTGGCCCCCCCCTTTCTTTTCTCTCTCCCCCTGCTCCCCCCCCCCCGTAAGGCATCTTGCCGATTTCTCCTCTTCCCCGATTCTTTCCCTACCCCCACCCCCAAGCCACCAACATGATTTCTCCCTGCTGCTTCCCCGAGCCAGGCCAGCCAGGCAGCGATTGGCCGACCCAGAACTTCCTCTCCAATGTCAGAATTGACGTCGGAGGTGAAGTTTTGTAAGTCCGGCCTGGCTTGGGGAAGCAGCAGGAAGAAAAATTTCGCAAAGGCAATGTGATTGACTCACGTTGCCTTTGCGATCTACTGGTCGATCGCGATCGACCATTTGGGCACCCCTGATTTAGATTCATCTCTCTTAGCCCTGTATAATTTTCTATTGATACAAATCACTTAATCCCCTAGAGCCCCAGGTACATTAGATAGAGTGGGAGCCCCCAGGACAGATAGGGAAAAATCCTTGAGTACCTGAATAATTTGTAATCCACATAGAATTGTAGGATATGCAGAATATAAATAAATAAAAAATCAGGGAGGCGCAAGAGAGGGTAGACAGACAAGGACGAGAAATCATGTACATGAGAAGAGGCCCAGGCAGGAGTCTGAACAATCACAGGAAGGCCGGAAAGAGCGTGGACAGTTACGCACAAGGGTAGTGACGACCAGGGTCAGTCACAGGAACAGAGAGCAGCCATGCGCAGGAGCAGGTGAGCCCATGAACAGTCGGACAAGGACAGTTACAGTCGGCAAAAGCACAAAGAGGCGAAGGCAAGGACTAGTGAGACTGTGGTCGGTTACAGGCAGGTATCTGAACAGCACTTCCCACAAGGACTATAAGAGTTGCCATCCTGGGTCAGACCAAAGGTCAATCGAGCTCACTATCCTGTTTCCAACAGTGGCCAACCCAGGTCCCAAGTACCAGACAGAACCCCAAAGAGTAGCAACATTCCAGAGCTGAGACTGTGATGTCATAATGCCTCATTCCACCAATGCCTAAGAGTCAACCTCAGAAGTGATGTCACAATGGCTTGATTGTTCTATACTTGGCTCACATAAGAACATAAGAAATGCCATACTGGAACAGACCGAAGGTCCATCAAGTCCAGTATCCTGTTTCCAACAGGGCCAAGCCAGGTCACAAGTAGTTAGATGCCCATTCTCTCCCGCTGCCACACAGCACCTCCTCCTCTGCAGCGGGGATGATGCCCACTCTCTCCTGCTGCATCACAACAACCGCCCTGCCTCCAACCCCTCTCCCCCGTACCTTTAACTAGATGGCTGACCGGAGGGATGCCTACTCCTTCCATCCAGCTGGCTCGCCTCTTCCAAAATGGGCCTTCCCCTCCTCGGTGCATCCTGGGATGCACCAGGGAGGGGCCTGAGGCTCTGATTGGCCCAGGTTGTATAAGGCCCCTCCCATAGGAAGGGCCTTATGCAGCTTGGGCCAATCAGAGCCTCAGGCCCCTCCCCAGATGCACTGGGAAGGGGCCTAAGGCTTTGATTGACCTGGATGCCAAGGCCCCTCTGGTCAGCCATCTAATTAAATGTACGGGGGAGATGATGCAGGGGGAGAGAATGGGCAACTGTCCCCCTGCTGGGGGGGTTCGCTTGGCAGCAGGAGAGTGGGCATTTCTTCTGCTATTGTATTTTTTTGGGAGGGTTTCTTTTTACATTTTTTCTGCGTATGTGCCCTTTGCTATCACCAGTGATGGACACATGAAAATTTAGCAAATCTTCACTACTCTCCGCCAACCTCATTTATATGAGCATTTTTGGGAGAATGACTCGCTTTTTTAAATTCACTACCAGAACGGCTGCAATAGCAACACGTCGTTTTTATAACGTGTTTAAAAAAAAATCTAGGCTATGTGACTCAGGATTGAGTACAGGGCCAGTGTTAGACATCTGGAGCCCAGGGCAGAAATAAAGGAGGGGGCCCACGATTTCTCTCCTCCCTGCCCTCTCCCCCAATTTCCCCATCTAGTGTCTCTCACTTCCTGCTCCTTCCCATCCAGTATCCCTTCCTTCATTTAAAAATCAGCTGCTCCAGGGGGCCCCTGTGGGCTGGGATTTCTTTCCTTTCTCCCCACCCCATTCTGAAGCCCCCGTCAACTTTTACAATGCAAAGGGGTCACCGGCGTGGCAGGGATTCTCTAGCACTGCTCTCAGCTTCCTCGGCGCGGTTCCTCCGCCGTAATCTGCCCCCCTTCTAATGCAACTTCCTGTTTCTGCTTGGGCTGACTGCAACAGATGAACAGCGCTGAGGAAGCTGTGAACAGCACTAGAGAATCGCTGCCGTCCAATCGACTCCTTTGCATTTTAAAAGGTGAGAGGGGATTTGGAACAGGGTAGGAAGAAGGGAAGGGCATCGCAGCCCACATGGGCCCCCTGGAGCTGAGGGGCCCAGGGCAGCTGCCCTGTTTGTCCCCCTCCCCCAACGCCAGCCCTGCCTGGGTACATACAAAGGAGTCACCATTGCCAAACTGCTGTGTCATATTTACCCCAAGGTTCCCACTTCAGAATGAAGCAGCCAAACCCGCATGTAATAAAATGGATCACCTACCGTCAAACTCTGAGAGCTTCCCGAGGTCCTCACCTATGTCCCCTGTCACTGTCAGTGACTGTTTCACCTTCAGGTTAGTTTCCCTGTAATAAATGACCAATAAAAACGTGATTGGGGACCTCCGCTACAGGCAGGGTTAGAGGATTGCATCACACACGTACTGGGATTAGTTCATAAGACTTGTATGAGATCATTGGTGATGTCAGAGTCAGACAGAGTGGCCCTGATTTTATAAACCATGACTCATCAAATGCACGCAGGACAATTGCGCCCCGACATTTGCACGCATGACAAAGGCGCGCACTGAATGGGGGGGGGGGCCCGACACAACAACTGAGTCCTGACAGGATAGCAAGTGAATGTTTCAACAGGGCGCAATTGCCGGTGTACCTTCTAAACAGTGTTGGAAACGGCACCTACCTCACGTCAACCAAAGTTAGGCGACGTTTATAGGCGTGAACCTAGCGAAGCCTAACTCGACTTAGCTGCCTGCCAATGTTTAAGTCACTCCGCACCAAAACTCCGCCCACTTTGGATAAGCACCTCGGTGTAGACGTCCTGCCAATTTCCACGCAGAACTTAATGGGGGCTTTTTTTTTTTTTTTTTAAATATAATTGGCTTTTAATGGTGTTTTCAATGATCCCAAAAAAAGACCGTGAAGGCGACCTCTGGGTGCTCCACTGCTTTATTCACTCCAATAGAGACTCCACACGTACGTGTTTTGGCCAGAACTACAGGCAATCCCCGTTTTACAAACATCCGAGTTACGTTGGACTTGCACTTACGAACAGGGGTCCTCTCCCTCCCGAGCCCCAATGCGCTCCTCCGATGTCAGAGGGAAGGCTTCCAGCTCAGCTGCGGGACGCACATAGGAGCCGCTGCCCATGGCTTTGTGCAGAGAAATGACTGCAGCAAGATGGAGCAGGGAGCTGGCCAGACGGTAAACACCTGCTGGAGAGAGGCATGTACTTGAGGCACAAAATGGAGGGAGGGAGGGAGAGGGGCATGTTGAGACTCGGGAGGGAAGGAGAACAAACTTCGGAGAAATGATGGAAGGAAGGAGAGGGCATGAACTTGGGACACAGAATGAAGGGAAGGAGGGAGGGGAGCATGAGCCATAGGATGGAAAAATGGAGGGAGTGAGGGAAAGAGATGCTGAGGTGAGGGAGGGAATAGAAAGGGAGAATTGGATGTCTGAGTGAGAGAGAAAGAGAGATGTGCACGTGGGGAGATGAAGAAAGAGGAGAATTGTTGGGTATAGGTAGGGAGAGAGAATTATTGGACATGGTGGTGGGAGAGGAATGAGGTAGAGATGCATGGGGAGGAGACAGATGAGATGGAGTAATGGTGGAGAGGGAACAGTGGGATGGATGGAAAAGGATGCAAGAGGGGGCTCAAGGAGATGGAGAAGGTGGGAAGAATTCAACTTAAGAATGGTTTAAAAACACAGAACCCGTTCTTAACCCAGAGACTGCCTGTACTTTAAATCTACAGTCCAGATACAGGCGTATAATGTAGGTATAACACTTGAGATTAGTATGTAGATGGAGGAGGAGTAGCCTAGGATTGGTTAGTGCAGAGGAACTGGGTTTGATTCGGGTTACCAGATTTACTGTTGCAAAAACCTGGACACATGGCCCTGCCTCTAGTCCCGTCCTTTCAGCTCTGTCCTGACCCACCCCTGCCCCACCCCCACAAAACGTCGTTTCTTCCTCCCGACCGCTGGGCCGCATCTGGAGAGCCTCGAGCATGCGCAAAAGCATACAACATCATCCGCGCATGCTCATAGGATCTCCAGATGCAGCCAGAGCGTCTTCGGTCTTTCCAAAACCTGGACAAACCATGTTGGGGTTTTCCCAGACATATGGTCATCCTAGTCAAGTCACATAATCCTCCGTTGCCCCAGGTACAAAATAAGTCCCTGCATACGCGCATAATGTTATTTATTTGTAATGTAATTTATTTCTTATATACCGCTACATCCGTTAGGTTCTAATATGTAATATGTAAACTGCTTTGATTGTAACCATAGAAAGGACGTTAGAAACATAGAAACCTAGAAATAGACGGCAGGTAAGGGCCACGGCCCATCTAGTCTGCCCACCCCAATGACCCTCCCCTACCTTTCTCTGTAAATAGATCCCACGTGTCTATCCCATTTGGCCTTAAAATCAGGCACGCTGCTGGCCTCAATCACCTGAAGTGGAAGACTATTCCAGCGATCAACCACCCTTTCAGTGAAAAAGAATTTCCTGGTGTCCCCGTGCAGTTTCCCGCCCCTGATTTTCCACGGATGCCCCCTTGTTGCCGCGGGACCCTTGAAGAAGAAGATATCTTCTTCCACCTCGATGCGGCCCGTGAGATACTTGAATGTCTCGATCATGTCACCCCTCATGTCACCCCTTGGTTGTCAAATCTCCTTTGTCAACCAGATAAATCTTCAGGGCTACAATTCACCCCTCCCTGGGTAACCAGCCAAATCTTGTGTGATTGCCCAGACGCTGGGGTTGGACAGGACTTACCCATCCAGCTCGGCAGTTTCTATGTAGACCAGGCTGTCTGGCTCACTGCTAGAGAGTAACAGCAGATCTGCCTGAAGAGAAAGGAAACACAGGTTAGAGACAAATACCACAGAGCGAGTGCAAATCACCCCCTGACCTTTCATGCACAGAGCCACCCCCTGAAGGAAAACGCTGGCCAGTACCATAAGAACATAAGAATAGCCTTACTGGGTCAGACCAATGGTCCATCAAGACCAGTAGCCCGTTCTCACGGTGGCCAATCCAGGTTACTAGTACCTGGCCAAAACCCAAAGAGTAGCAACATTCCATGCTACTGATCCCAGGGCAAGCAGTGGCTTCCCCCATGTCTTTCTCAATAACAGACTATGGACTTTTCCTCCAGAAACTTGTACAAACCTTTCTTAAAACCAGCTACGATATCCGCTCTTACGAGTTCCAGAACATAAGAATAGCCTTACTGGGTCAGACCAATCCCATCAAGCCCAGTAGCCTGTTCTCACGGTGGCCAATCCAGGTCACTAGTACTTGGCCAAAACCCAAAGAGTAGCAACATTCCAGCATCTCAAAGGATAGCAAGATTCCGGAACCCCAATGAGAGCAACATTCCATTCAGAATCCTATCAAGATTCTGGAATCCCAAAGAATAACAAAAGATTCCAGAACCTCAAAGAGTAGCAACATTCCATGCTACTGATCCAGGGCAAGCAGTGGCTTCCCCCATGTCTTTCTCAATAACAGACTATGGACTTTTCCTCCAGGAACTTGTCCAAACCTTTCTTAAAACCAGCTACGCTATCCGCTCTTACAAGTTCCAGAACATAAGAATAGCCTTACTGGGTCAGACCAATGGTCCATCAAGCCCAGTAGTTCTCATGGTGGCCAAGCCAGGTCACTAGTACCTGCCCAAAATCCAAGGTGTAGCAACATTCCATGCTACTGATCCCAGGGCAAGCAGTGGCTTCCCCCATGTCTTTTTCAATAACAGACTATGGACTTTTCCTCCAGGAACTTGTCCAAACCTTTCTTAAAACCAATTACGCTATCCGCTCTTACCACAACCTCTGGCAACGTGTTCCAGAGCTTAACATTTCTCTGAGTGAAAAAAAATTTCCCATGGGAACGGTGGGTTTAGGACAAGGTTTCTTGAGGTCAGTTGTGCCCAGGTCCAAGTTTTGTGTTTACCCCTTTCCTTCTCCTGTTCCTCTTCCCTCCAGCACTAGGGTTACCACATTATACTTTAGTAAAATCCAGACCCCCAAAACCCATCCCCGCCCCATTAAGCCCAATCCCCCCGCTGCCTGCTGTCATCGGGCAAGAGGGCATCCGCTCCTGCCCGATGCGATTTCGAGGAAGTGCCAGGTTTTGAAAAGCCGCCTGGACCCCCGGACATGTCCAGGGAAACCCTCTTCTCTTTCTTTCTCATTGTTCCCTCCCCTCTCCTCTTTCAGCCTCCCTCTCACCCCTATCTTCCTTCTTCCTTCTCTGCATCTCACCTCTTGTGTCTATTCATTTATTTATTAGGATTTGTTCACCACCTTTTGGAACCCATTTACTCAAGGCGATGGTCAGCACGAATAAGTCAAATGAGAATACAAGGGAATGAATAGTCCGGAACATTACAACGTCAACGCAATATGCCAGCAACGAAGGAACCGATGGAAAGAGAAGGCAGAACCTCTCCCTTCCCATCTCTCAGCATTATTTAGTTAGTTTTAAAATGTATAAAGCGCTTAGATCTAACACACAGAATTATTCAAACAAAATAATAAGGAGTTACAGAAATACAGGAGTATTTCTATTCGGTGGTGACGTTTTGATAAAATACTATCACAAATTTAAACCAACCCTTTGCAACCTTTCTCTGTCATCAAAATTATGAGCCACCCAAACGTCCACATTTCTCCGGACATCTCCTCCTTTTCGAGGACATTTCCTGTGGTCAGCACGTTGTCTGTGTTTTGAAAAGCTTCCTCGTAATCGCGTCGGGCAGGAGGGGATGGGTGGAACTGGGCGGGCCTGGGGGCAGGTCTAACCCTATCTACAAATAGTTGTGTTTTTAAAAGTTTCTTAAAGGTCATATGATCCCTACATAATCTCAAGGCTCCGGGAAGGGAGCTCCGTAGTTTTGTTCCAGCAATGGAAAACATAGCCACCTTCGATCTAACACAGGGGTGTCAAAGTCCCTCCTCGAGGGCCGCAATCCAGTCGGGTTTTCAGGATTTCGCCTATGAATCTGCATGAGATCTATTTGCATGCACTGCTTTCATGTATGCAAATAGGTCTCATGCATATTCATTGGGGAAATCCTGAAAACCCGACTGGATTGCGGCCCTCCAGGAGGGACTTTGACACCCCTGACCCTATCTTCATCCTCCTCTTTCACCTCCTTCCCATCTCACTCCCTCCTTCCTTCCAGTCACTGTCCCCCTCCCCACCCCACCCCACCCCGTTCTCTTTGCTTTGCCTGTGGGCGGGTCTAGGGGCTCTGGATTTTACAAATGTAAACAGCATCGGATTAGCCACTCAGTTTTTAATTTTAATGTATATTTTCTGTAAACCGCTTAGAACTTAACGGATGTAGCGGTATATAAGAAATAAATTACATTACATTACATTACATGATCCACAAAAGCGGGAGTCTCCTGCCGAAAGCGAAAGACTTGGCAGATTTGGTGCTTTAGAAACTTGCCTTCTGGGTTCTTTGCTGTTATTTAATAATGAATTTAATAATATCTGTATTGAAACCATCCCAGGAAACGCAAACTCTGCATTGTAACACCTTTACAGAAGCTCACATAATCCGCTCTGAATTGACTGAGTGGAGTTGAACGGGTACAAGTGGATCGATTTTTCACTCTGTCAAAAATTACAAAGACTAGGGGACACTCGAAGTTACAGGCAAATACTTTTCACTCAGAGAATAGTTAAGCTCTGGAACACGTTGCCAGAGGTTGTAGTAAGAGCGGATAGCGTAGCTGGTTTTAAGAAAGGTTTGGACAAGTTCCTGGAGGAAAAGTCCATAGTCTGTTATTGAGAAAGACTCGGGGGAAGCCACTGCTTGCTCTGGATCGGTAGCATGGAATGTTGCTACTCTTTGGGGTTCCGGAATCTTTTATTACTCTTTGGGATTCTGGAATGTTGCTACTCTTTGGGGTTCCCGAATGGAATGTTGCTACTCTTTGAGATTCTAGAATCTTGTTACTCTTTGGGGTTCCAGAATCTCGCTAATCTTTGAGATTCTGGAATGTTGCTACTCTTTGGGGTTCCGGAATCTTTTATTACTCTTTGGGATTCTGGAATGTTGCTACTCTTTGGGGTTCCCAAATGGAATGTTGCTACTCTTTGAGATTCTAGAATTTTGTTACTCTTTGGGGTTCCAGAATCTCGCTAATCTTTGAGATTCTGGAATGTTGCTACTCTTTGGGGTTCCGGAATCTTTTATTACTCTTTGGGATTTTGGAATGTTGCTACTCTTTGGGGTTCCCAAATGGAATGTTGCTACTCTTTGGGGTTCCAGAATCTTGCTAATCTTTGAGATTCTGGAATGTTGCTACTCTTTGGGGTTCCGGAATCTTTTATTACTCTTTGGGATTCTGGAATGTTGCTACTCTTTAGGATTCTGAATGGAATGTTGCTACTCCTTGGGTTTTTACCAGGTACTAGAATCCTGGATTGGCCACCGTGAGACCATTGGTCTGACCCAGTAAGGCTATTCTTATGTTCTTATGACTCCCCCAGTTATTAGCAGCGGTATGGAAGCTTTCAATAAGCAATAAACAATGTCGAGAGATGGTGCCACTCACCGTCACAAAATTGTTGTTTTCTAATTTTATGATGTCACCCACTTGGATGTTCATCCATTTTTCATTTGTGAACCTGTAAGAGTTAATCCGCGGTCAGCGTTCAACACTGCCAAGTCTTGGTAGGGTAAAGAAAGGGTAGACAGCCCCTCCCCCGCTCAAAGGTGCCAGCGTGTCTGGAAATACAGCTCCCACACCCACCAATATCCAGACACATAGCCCAGCACGCCCATGGTATATAGGAAATGAACATTCACACACAGGAAGACAGATTTACAGCATGAATGAAAAGTCAGACCAGAGCACAGTAGTTTTAAGCCCTCGGAAGCACAGACAGCATAACAGGTCTAAAGATAGCCCAGAAAAGTCCTTGCGAAAGCGGCCAGTGTTCTGAGTCACAGTCAGTCAAGTAAGGGTTACCAGATGGATCCAGGTCATGGAGGATAGTTTGACCCAGGCCTGGATTTAACTTCTATTACCATTAATTGTAGTAAAACCAGGCCTGGCTCAGCTGCTCCTTCAGGCCTAGAGTCATCTGGTAACCTTAGCCGCTTGTCCAGTCTGATGCCAGGGATAACACAGAGTCTCTCAAAAATGTTTTCGCTCCGGCACACTAAACCGAGCAAATGTTTTTTCATGACACATTATAACTGAAATTATAATATTGCAAACCCAACAAAAAATTAATTTTGAGAATTATTTATTTCAAGTTCTTTAAGCTATATGTATAGCTAATTCTAAGAACGGTGAAACTAAAGTAGATAGACTAGAATTGCTAATCGATGCGATGGATGTGCTTGTTTTTGAGTGCAAATTAACTCAAAACGCAGCTCGATAGTTGACAAGCAAACACGCATTTCATCATCCACCAGCCATTCTCTTTTTAAAAAATTTAATTTCTGTCAGAGCTGAAAATCCAAGTTCTCAAAGATAAGATGATCCAAACAGTAACAAAGCCTTGATTTAGGATAACGACTGCATACAGAATAAAACTAAAATGACTTGCCGTTAGTTTTCAAGGACCAATCACATCAAAGAATGATGCTCGTCTGGGTGGTTGCAGCCTTACACGCACCGAGGCTCAAAACATTGACAGACTCTTGCATAAGCAATGTACATGTCATCTATTCTAGGGAGTTTTTAAAAATAAAGTCAAATTCTGGGATGTTTCGTAGCACCCAGCTTGTGACTTTGATATGGATTTTAACATATCTAGCTTAATCCGCATGATGCCTATGTAGATAAATGCAAGGAAACAGGAATTTGGGGGTAAGGTTACCAGATTTTCCTTTGGGGAAAATCCAGACCCATGGCTATGTCCCCAAGACTATCCAGTTCCGCCCCCCCCCAGACAGCATCCGCGCATGTGCGGACACGACGCGGAGTCGTGATAGGAAAGCTCCAACGTCCACAATTAAATTGTCTTTTTTTGATCTTTCTGGGCCAGAGCCCTTAGAAGTCCGCCCGGTGTTGTCCTCAGGTTCAACTGCACTCCACTCCAGCCTAACCAAACCATCTCATCGTCTGTGGGATTCAGACCGTGAAGGTCTGCCCGGCACCGTCCTCATGTTCCAAATTACTGGGGTTCCCGTCGAAGCCCTCCCCAGCCCATCGTAAGCCGAATTGCCATATATGGGAGACACAGACCGTGAGTTTTTCATTTTATACCGTTCATTTTCCTATTCGAGATCCTCTGTGTTCATCCCACGCATTTGGTTTAGGCTTTTCTCCCTCTTCCATTCATAGCTTAGGATAGGGGAGGGGTCAATGGCAGGCCTAAATGTACGGTACAGCATTGCGACTTTATTCTAAATATATTCAGTGCTGTTTACGGTAGCAACTAAATATCTTAAGAATCCAAAATATAAGCACGTGGTTTAAAGCAGTGGTTCCCAACCCTGTCCTGGAGGAACACCAGGCCAATCGGGTTTTCAGGCTAGCCCTAATGAATATGCATGAAGCAAATTTGCATGCCTATCACTTCCATCATATGCAAATCTCTCTCATGCATATTCATTAGGGCAGTGGTTCCCAACCCTGTCCTGGAGGAACACCAGGCCAATTGGGTTTTCAGGCTAGCCCTAATGAATATGCATGAAGCAAATTTGCATGCCTGTCACTTCCATCATATGCAAATCTCTCTCATGCATATTCATTAGGGCAGTGGTTCCCAACCCTGTCCTGGAGGAACACCAGGCCAATTGGGTTTTCAGGCTAGCCCTAATGAATATGCATGAAGCAAATTTGCATGCCTATCACTTCCATCATATGCAAATCTCTCTCATGCATATTCATTAGGGCAGTGGTTCCCAACCCTGTCCTAGAGGAACACCAGGCCAATTGGGTTTTCAGGCTAGCCCTAATGAATATGCATGAAGCAAATTTGCATGCCTATCACTTCCATCATATGCAAATCTCTCTCATGCATATTCATTAGGGCAGTGGTTCCCAACCCTGTCCTGGAGGAACACCAGGCCAATTGGGTTTTCAGGCTAGCCCTAATGAATATGCATGAAGCAAATTTGCATGCCTATCACTTCCATCATATGCAAATCTCTCTCATGCATATTCATTAGGGCAGTGGTTCCCAACCCTGTCCTGGAGGAACACCAGGCCAATTGGGTTTTCAGGCTAGCCCTAATGAATATGCATGAAGCAAATTTGCATGCCTATCACTTCCATCATATGCAAATCTCTCTCATGCATATTCATTAGGGCTAGTCTGAAAACCCGATTGGCCTGGTGTTCCTCCAGGACAGGGTTGGGAATCACTGGTTTAAAGTATCCTATTCTACATCAAGAAGATCCATCGGTAAACACAAGAAAAGTGTCAGGTGAAAGATATAGGTATTCTTAAAGCCAATAAGGAGCCTGAGAATGTGGAGCTTATATACCCAAATTGGGTTCTTTGGTGAACAGCGTTCACCGGCTCAGATCCCGTTCCACCACCACGCTCCTTTTATTCTTTCATAGCTTTGTTAAACGTTCTCCACTATTTTAAAAAGGTAGGTAGTCCGGTCTTCTCATTAACCCACCAGCTGACTGTGCGAGTAGTAATGTTTTGACCAGAATCGGCAAATGTATCTTTAGAGCTTATAAACCAGGGGTAGGGAACTCAGGTCCTCGAGAGCCGTATTCCAGTCGGGTTTTCAGGATTTCCCCAATGAATATGCATGAGATCTATTTGCATGCACTGCTTTCAATGCATATTCATTGGGGAAATCCTGAAAACCCGACTGGAATACGGCTCTCGAGGACCCGAGTTCCCTACCCCTGTTATAAACAGTAACTAAGTAAAAGAAGCAGAACTTATCTTTTTAGAAGACTTTCATTCTTAACTCAATCATTTCTTTTGATAGAATTCATGCTTCTTTTACGAAGCTGTTGCTCGTTTTTCTCAGTTTCGTAAAAGAAGCATGAATTCTATCAAAAGAAATAGAAACATGATGGCAGCTAAAGGCCAAATGGCCCATCCGCAGCATCCACTACCTCCTCCTCTCCCTATTGGCTAAGGCTCTTAACATTTGCATCTCCTCTTCCTATAGGCAAGACCGAAATACCTGGAAACAAATGGCAACGTTGGCAGCACAGGCTGAATTGTGGTCCGCCCTATTTACGTCTAGGTGTTCCTCTGCTGCATCAGTGATGATGTCATCAGCAACATGGCGCGGAATGGCCGGGCGTGAGAGGGGCAGGCCGCGATGTAGCCTGTGCTGCCGACGCTGCCATTTGTTCCCAGGTATTTCAGTCTCACGGTCGGGGTTCGGATGGGAAGGAGAGATGGAAGGGTTAGAAGGGGGTTTGCAAGGGGTGGGCAGGGGAAGCGCTGCTGCCGGCGACTAGGGATAATAATAATTGGGGTAGGTCTTATTTTCAGGGAAACACAGTATCTTACACACTGAGAGTGGCATAGAAAGGGGGAGGGGCGGTCTGCCCCAGGCGCTGTCTTGGTGGGGGCGCTGGCTTCTCTCCGCCCCCCCTGCCACGCACCTTCCCTTCCACCTCTTTAATTTTCTCGACGCGAGCAGTATCACAAACATGTTGCCCACGTTGGTATTGGCTCTCTCTCGCGTCACTTCCGAGTCCCATGCCTATGAAGTGACATCAGAGAGAGAGCCCACGACACGGGCAGCAAGTTCGTAATGCTTCTTGCGCCAGGAAAATTAAAGAGGTTTGAGAGAAGGGGGGGGCACACGTGGGCAGGAAGGGGATGGGAAGGAGCGGGGTAGGCAAAGAAGAGGGCGGTGGAGGGGTGCCACTCACCCTCCTACGCTACTGCCCACAGACAATATGCCATGGAGTGATTACACAAGCCATAAGGGAACCCTGCCCCGACACAAGAAAGATGACGACACTTACTGTCCCTTGACCAGCCGTTGCACTCTGCGATTGTTCACCTGGTTGTCACTTTTGTGTCGGTACTGGAAGACAGAAGGGGAGGTCTGGTTATCTGAAGAGGCAATACACTTCCCCCTCCGTATTCGCGGTTTCGTTATTTGCGGTATTTCGTTCTCAGACTCCGCCCCCAAATTTACATCACAGGAAATCGCTGTTCCCAGCGTTTCCCAGAGAAAATCGATGCTCCCGGCATTGTACGGAGAAAATCGCTACACTTGCAGGTCGGGTTATTCACGGTTTTGTGTCTTTTTATAGGGTGTTTTTTGTTTGTTTTTTTGACAGAAAACCTGCAAATAACACAAAAAGTTATTCGTGGTTTTTCTGTATTCACTGTCATGCTGTTCCCCTATCACTGCGAATGCGGAGGGGAAGTGAGCGGAGGGATGAGGAGAGCGCAGTGGGATACTGTGATTTAGGAGTCCTAGGACATGACTAGAAGGACTCGGCTTTGTCATCTCGGGATAACCTGTTTTAGACTCGGGTCTAATCCTTACTCGATGCGTGATTTCGGCTTTTTCACAAACCCCCTCCTTCACTTACGCGTAGGGTGGGGTTTTAGCGTCGTCAGCAGCGGCAACGGGTCCGACGCTCATAGAATCCCTATGAGCTTCAAAGCACTAACTGCCGCTGCCAGCGCTAAAACCCCACGCTACGCGTTCGTAAAGGAGGGGGAAAGTCTCTTACAAACTTTTTTTGTTTGTTTGGCTTACCTCGTTAACACAATGAACAAAGAACCCCACATATTAACAAACCAGCACCCATATCATAAACGTTTAAACATATTTCGTGGGACAATCCTTTCATGTCTCACTCCTTGAAGTATATTTTCCAGGGGAACATATGCCATTAATGAAGAGCTGAGGCACATTTTTGTCAAGAAAATGTGATCTCTTCGTAAGGTTCACAGAATGCTCCCTCGAATCTGTGGCATGGAGTCGGAGTCCACACTTAGAGTTACCCACGTCCAGGCCAGTTGAAGAAATGAGCCTGGCGAGGACTCGGGCATCGGGTGGCTGGGAGGATTCTTACATAGTCGTCTATGGCGTCCTTGACGGCAGAGACGGCCAACACCAGGACCAGAGGCACCACCGTGGTGAACCAGGACAGAGAGGAGATCTGAGGGATGAGCTGCGGGAGAGGAAGGAGAAGAAGTGTTAGCTCTTACAGTGACATCTACAGGCTAGTCACAGAACAACATCTGTAGAAGTTAAGCTCTCTCTTGAGGACAGCAGGATACTAGACAAGGAATCACTGACAGCCGGATGGGAAAAAAGTGTAGCAGTGGAGAAATGGGAGTGCGTCAGAGTATTCGTACTGTACCTGCAGAATGAGCAGAAACACAAAATAGGCATTTGCAACCCTCTGAAACTGCTCAAAGAGGTTGAGTGGCAAGAAGGTGAAGACGTTGTACTTGGAGGTCTTGATAGCATTGGTCTGCAAAAGGAATTCAACACACGCATCAGAAAACTACTAAAATATAAAGGTGAGAGATTTAAGCGCACATGAGCACGACCACCATAACAACATAAGGCGCTATCTCCTGGGGGCCACTAGGTGGAGTCCTGCCTCGAGAGGTTGGGTCAGGAGGAGGAATTCAAGTTGCAGCCCGATGCTCACCGATAGCGAAAAGATGGGGTTATTTTACCATGGTTTTGGGGTCCTAACGCAACTTGCAGTGTATCATTGCAAGTCATGTTAGGGAATTTGCATAATAATGAGATGTAAAACGTGCATGTGCATATTCCTCTCTCATTTGCATACTTTCCATCTCATTACTTCGTAACACGCGGTGATTTAAATATTGCCGCACTAAATTTGGAACAGCAGCGTTAGGACTGTTTAAGTCATGATAAAGGCCAAGTACATGAAACGTTCCAATGACAGTCTCACGGGAAGAGCAAGGTTTCTGCGCTTATGCACCGCTACTAATGAGTGGGTTACATGAGCTTTTCATATGGTGTCAGGTCAAATGCACGCCAGGACAAAGGCGCGCCCAGACAATTGAGCGCAGCGTGGGGGTGCGCGCCGCAGAAAATTACTGTTTTTAGGGCTCCGACAGGGGGGGCGTGGGGGGGGAACCCCCCCACTTTACTTAATAGAGATTGCGCTGCATTGTGGGGGCGTTGTGGGGGGTTTGGGGGGGTTGTAACCCCCCACATTTTACTGAAAACTTCACTTTTTCCCTGTTTTTAGGGAAAAAGTTACATTTACAGTAAAATGTGGGGGGTTACAACCCCCCAAACCCCCCATAACGCCGGCGCGATCTCTATTAAGTAAACTGGGGGGGGCTCCCCAACAAAACCCCCCGTCGGATCCCCCTAAAAACTGTAATTTTCTTCGGCGCGCGCCTCCATCTTGCGCTCAGTTGTCGGCGCGCGCCTTTGTCTTTCACGGGGTTGTCTATGAACCTTTCATATTGATAGAGATAGTTCCAGACACTTATGACTTAGTATCTCTAAACTTCAAGCGTGAGCCCAGTCTGTCCGGATGAAACTTAACGCATCTAAAACCAAATTATTATGGCTTGGCCCAAAATTGGATTGACTTCTTAGTTCTGTAACATTGGCTTCTGGATCCCCTTTACAAACTGAGCTTTCTGCTAAGATTCTGGGAGTCCTCTTTGACTCCTCGCTTCCTTTCAAGGAACAAATTAATTCTGTGATTAAGAAATGCTTTTTTAATCTGCGTATGCTGAGGAAGGTCAGCCATCTCTTTCATCACCGTCACTTTTCTGTTTTAGTTCAGTCAATTATATTATCACAGCTTGATTATTGTAATGTCATCTACCTCAGTATTACAAAAATCAGCCTTTATAGATTACAACTGGTCCAGAATACTGCAGCGAAGCTGATTTTTGGGAAACGTAAGTTCGATCACGTGACATCGTTGCTTCAGAGTCTTCATTGGCTTCCTGTTTATTTTAGAGTTCAGTTTAAATGTGCTTGTGTTATTTTCAAAATCCTTTATTATTTTAATAATCAAGATAAGAAGGGGAGAAAATGATTGCTTAATGTAATATTTGTATAATTAATAGTGTGTTTTCATGCAGTTTGTATAATTTCTCATTTGTATTACACTATCAAAGTTTAAAAATCAATAAAGATTTTTAAAAAAAAAATTATTTATGGTATCTTCACTCCTCTAGTTCCTTTATCCTGGAATCTTTACAGATTCTCTTTTGCAAGGGGCAACCAACAATATAAATTATCTTTCCCTTCCAGAAAAGGGATTAGAGGAGTTAAGATTTTTGGACAATCTTTGATTTTTAAGTTTTCTCAGCTTTGAAACATTCTTCCGTTCCTTATAAGAAGCTCTGGTTCTCTTCTATTTTTTCGCAAGCTTTTGAAAACTACTTTATTCACTAAACATTTTGGAAATTAATTCTTTTCATTTTTCTTTATGGTTTATATTTTTTTCACGTTAACTATTGTAAACCGGGTCGAGCTTTCTTAGAATGAAGGCTCGGTATATAAAGCCAATCATTAGATTAGATTTTGTGATGATGTTACAAAGCGTAGCTCCTGTAATAATAATAACTTTATTTTTCTATACCGCCAACACCCAAAAGGTTCTAGGCGGTTCACAGAATAAAGAGGCCTGGACATTCCAGTGATGATACAAAGCAGACAGAAAAGCAGTACAATATTTCAATAATGAAAAATACAATAAGAAACAATGACATAGTCATCAATCAAGTAACAAATTTTTTGAACAAATAAGCCTTAACCGGTTTTCTAAAGCTGCAATAAGATGCAGATTGTTGAATCAGGTCGTCTAACCATACTTGAACTTTACCTGCTTGATAAGCCAAAGATCGATCAAAATACTTTTTAAAACATAACATAAAACTCACTTGTATACCACAAATACCATTAAGTTCTATGCGGTTCACAAAGACTAATAATACAATTGAATAAACATCCTATATCTAACTTCCGAAAGATTCCCTAAAATGATACGTTTTTAAGGAATTTGGGCATATGAATATATTTTTGGGATTAGGAAACGTGAATAAACCTTTGACACGCAGCTCCTGATTGGTAAGGCCCACCTTAGTGGAGGAAGAGGCGGTCGGAGCATTAAGCGAGTGATTTCCTTCCCTCGCTGGCGCTCTGGCTGTTCTCTCCAGTCTCCCCCACGAAAAACCCTATTCGTGGGTTTTCAAGATTTGCAGGGGTTCCTGGAACGGAATATCAAGGGAGTAGGTTGCATACGCAGGGGTTTCGTCAGCCGTAAGCTGGAAGTCATTATGCCATTGTATAGATCCATGGTGAGGCCCCACCTGGAATACTGTGTGCAATTCTGGAGACCACATTATCGCAAAGATGTGCTGAGATTGGAGTCGGTTCAGAGAATGGCCACCCGGATGGTCTCGGGACTCAAAGATCTCCCGTACGAAGAAAGGTTAGACAAACTGCAGCTATACTCGCTTGAGGAGCGCAGAGAGAGGGGGGACATGATCGAGACGTTCAAATATCTCACGGGCCACATCGTAGCGGAAGAAGATATCTTCTTTTTCAAGGGACCCACGGCAACAAGAGGGCATCCGTGGAAAATCAGAGGCGGGAAACTACGAGGTGACACCAGGAAATTCTTTTTCACTGAAAGGGTGGTTGATCGCTGGAATAATCTTCCACTGCAGGTGATTGAGGCCAGCAGCGTGCTTGATTTTAAGGCCAAATGGGATCGACACGTGGGCTCTATTCACTAGGCAAAGGTAGGGGAGGGTCATTAGGGTGGGCAGACTAGATGGGCCGTGGCCCTTATCTGCCGTCTATTTCTATGTTTCTATGTTTACTGTACTTAAATAATTAAGCCATGCTAGCATTTTTAGCACCAGCCGTGCTCACGAATTCCTATGAGCATCCGAGCTGTTACCGCGGCATTAAACACGCTAGAAAATCTGAACATGGACAATGGCATAGAACCACATGGGATCCATTCCAGGATACTGAGAGCACTCAGAGAAGTTCTGGTGGGTCATCTTAGAAATAGCCAAATATCATCACATAACAATAAACTTTTCTTGATAATGTCAGGAGTCGCCATTCAGCATATCACAAGTAACTGGAAAAATTACAGTAGACTCAATTACAATTCCTGATGGAACTCATTATGTCACATATATAAAATGGAAAGAGCAATAGGAAGCTAGAAGAAATTTAATAAAATTTAGGAGCCCTTAACTTCTTATTGTAATGAGTAAACACCATTTTCTATTGTAATATACACCGTCTAATGATTGGGGGGAGGGGGAGGTATATTTTACATTTTTCTTATTGGGGAAATAATAGAGGAATGATGGGAGGGGAGGGTGGTAATTTTATGTATTGTAAGATAAATCAGAAAGATTGTCAAGTGATGTGTTTAATTGTATTGTTTTATTGTATTGTTTTATTGTATTGTTTTATTGTATTGTTTTATTGTATTGTTTTATTGTATTGTTTTATTGTATGTGCACTTGATGTAAGATTGAAAACGAATAAAGAATTTGAAAAAAAAAGAAATATGTTTAATAATTCCTTGAAGACAGAAGAGGTTCCATGGGACTGGAAAAAACCCCAGACATGGCGCCCCTTCCCAAAAATAGTGACAGAAAAGTGGAAACTTCTTCCCTACGAGGAGCAGCTAAAGTGGCCATGGCTCTTGGAGAAGAGATGGCTCAGGGGAGATACGGCAGAGTGGAGTGAAAAGGGTAGATGTGAATGACTTGTGTAATCTTTCCAAAAATATTAGGACTAGGGGGCCATGCGATGAAGCTACTAGGCAGATGGTTTTACGATCATCATCCCATTCGTTAATTCTATCTCTGAAACTATTCCTAAAGCTTCAGAAGCCATAAACGTGATGGAGCACTGGATGACAGCCTTTAGGCTCAAACTTAATTCAGAAAAGACAACTTTCTTCATTGCTTCGCCACATCCGCTTAACACCAAATCACCACTATGTATCAATAACCTTAGTTACCCTATCCAGCCCACCATAAAGATAGTAGGTGTAACTCTGGATCAGTGCCTAACCATGAAAGACCAGGTAGACTCCTTAATCAGAAAGGGATTCTTTACTCTCTGGAAACTCAGATCCATTAAAGCTTATTTCGATACAGCGGCATTCAGAACCCTGGTCCAATCCCTCGTACTAAGTCTACTTGACTACCGTAACATCGCCTATTTAGCAATTTCCCAAAAGAACATGCAGCGTCTACAATTGATGCAAAATGCAGCGGTCAAACTGATCTTTGGGCTGAGGAAGTTTGACCACGTGACATCCTACTACCGGCAGCTGCATTGGCTGCCAATGGAGGCGCGCGTAAAGTTTAAATTTGCCTGCTTCTGCTTCAAAGCACTACATGGACTTGCCCCTAAATATATAACTGACCTTTTCTCCTTCTCTGCCAACAGACACAAGAGAAGTTCACATTCCAACTTCGTTTCCCCCCCAGTGAGAGGTTGTAAACTGAAAAAACACCAGGAACATCTTCTCTCGCACCAAGCAGCATCATGGGGTAAAGACCTAGAACAATTGCTTTCGCCCACTACTTATGAGGAATTTAGGAAACGTCTGAAAACACACCTGTTCCTAAAGTATCTAGACAACTGGTCCTCTCTTCTCTCTCCCCTCTATAGCGATTAACTTGTCCTTTTGATCTCTTTCTCCTCAACAATGAATTTCCTGTCCTATTAATTCTCTTTCTTCCTCCCCTCTTAAAGTCAATCAATTTGTACCTTTGCTTAATCTTTGTAAACCGCATAGAACTTCACGGTATTGCGGTATATAAGCTGTTATTATTATTATTTAAAACAAATCAGAGAAAATATTTCTTCACTCAAGGTATAATTAAATTCTGGAATTCATTTCCAAGAATGTGGTGAAAGTAGTTAGCTTAGCAGGGTTTAAAAAAGGTTTAGATACTTTCCTGAGACAGAAATCCGTAAGCCATTGTTAAGATGGACTTGGAGGATAAGCAGCATAAAATGTGTTTTACTACTTAGGATCTAGGTAGGTACTTGGGACCTGGGTTGGCCATGGCTGGAAACAGGATACTGGGCTTGATGGACCTACGGTCTGTCCCAGTATGGCAACTCTGATGTTCTTATTTGAACCAAATATAGGGATGTTCCAGACATTGTGACATCACTGATGAGGTTTGTTCTTAGGTTGGTGGAATGAGGCATTATGACATCAGTCTTAGCTCTGGAATGTTACTACTCTTTGGGTTTCTGCCTGGTACTTGGAACCTGGGTTGGCCACTGTTGGAAATTAATAAAACATAATGTAATGTAGTGATGGTCCTCAGTATTCACAACTCATATTGGATCAATGTCCTATTTAAAGAGTTGAGAACTCATAATAACTCAACAGGGTATTAAGCGTGATACATCCTTGGACCTATTTTCATGTGCTGAACGTGTGTAAGAATCAAACCATGAGTGTCAACACAAAATAAAGTGAAAATCTACAACAAATTAAGAGTTTTTGTCCAAGAGAGGACCAATCCCCTTAATCTGAAGCCCGATCATAGGGCAATTCAATTACAATTTGTAGAGAGAAAGAGTGGTACTCATCTCCGTTGGCGTATAATGAGATGATGAGTATGTCTTATCAAGTCCGTGCTGAAAAATCAGGCTCTCATCACTACACTACATTAAGTTTTATTATTCATTTCTTATGTGTATTTGAGTGAACTTCCTGTGAGCTTAGGAGTAAGAAAGAATCCTTTTTGACAATTGGTTTTTGCCATTCTTTCCAATTTAGGTTCTGTATTTTTGAGAGACCGCAAAATAGAAACATAGAGTATGACGGCAGAAAAGGGATGTCGGTCCAAGCCTGCTCACTCAAAGAACCATCCTCCTAAAAGAACCCTCCCCTTAAGCAGTTCCCTGGAGTGTACCCACATATTTATCCCTTCGTCTCTTGAAGTCGAGCACGTTGTTGGCCTTGACAACCTGACGTGGAAGAGGCAGATTTGCGACAATTGTTAATTAGGTGCCATCGACTCGTGCTCGAGTCCTAGCAACTTGATGAATTACAAATCTACAAATAAATCGGTTTTGTGCTAGTCCGAAAAGGTCCTCCAGCGTCATCTCCATGGTTGTTTTCAACGTGTCCAGCCATCTGATTGCAGATCACCCTCTTCGCCTGGTTTCTTCGATCTTCCCAAACGTGATGTCCTTCTCCAGTGATTTCTCCCTTCTGATGGTGTGACCAAAATAAGAGTCGTAAGTTCATCATTTGGGCTTCTAGTGACACAGCCAGTTTGATCTCTTCCAGAATTGATTTGTTAGTTCTTCTGGTGGCCCACGGCACGCCTAAAACCCTTCTCCAGCACCAAGCTCAAATGGGTCAATCTTCTCATTGTTACCAAATTCTTATTTACATTTTACAAAATTGTTGACAACATTTGCATTTGAGGTGTTTGTATGATTTACATTATGTAATTCTCTGTTAATATACAGATTTCTTTATATTGTTAGCCACATCGAACTTCAAATGTTATCATTTTTTTGTAAGTTCCACAGCAATTTTAAACTAAACTAAACTAAACCTTGGGTTTGTATACCGCATCTTCTCCACAGTCGTAGAGCTTGGCACGGTTTACAGGAGTTGGGATAGAAAGGAAAGCCAAAGGGAATTATAGGAATAAGTAAGAAGAGAGTTTAGAGGGGCTTAGTGTACCCGAGAGGGAGGAAAAGTTACATTTTTGAGAATAGCCAAGTTTTCAGATGCTGTCAGGTGCAGGACACACAGGCACATCAGAAGTTCAAATTCAAGCAAACTGTTCTTTCCAGAGAAGTCACCAAGTTTACATGGTTAAAGGTGGGCTCATTTTAATACTAATAGGCTCATTGTAATAAATTTGCATAGGATTCTCGGTGGCCTTTGGAGGTCAGAAATTTACCTGGAATTTTGCAATTTCAACAAGTTTTAAAGACAATTCTTTTGGCAGTTGTATATCATTGAGATTTACGTTGTATTCCATATTACCAATTAGAGCAATAGTCTTTGATGTATGTATTTGTTTTAACTAGGTATGTTTTATTGTGTCCCGCGCAGAATAGATACATTTTTAAAAAAAACAATAACCCTTTTGTGCATCAGAGGCTGAGTTAACTTGCAAGTAAGACTGGCTACAACCAGTCTTTCTTGCATGATAAGCTTTCGAGCGTCGGGGCCTCAAAATATACTCTCTGGAGCACAAAAATGATAGAAGAGATGCATTTTAAATCCAAATAGCCACCCCCTCCTCCAAGAGTAGGGTTATGAGATGTCCGGATTTCTCCGGACATGAACTTCTTTTCGAGGACATGTCCGGGGGACGTTTCAAAACCCGGCACTTTGCCCGGGTTTCGAAAAGCTTTCCAGGTAGCAGTGATATCGGGACGGCATCTGCACATGCGTGGATGCAACGCGGTGATGTCACACGCATGTGCGCATGTATGCGACATCATCGCATCACAACAGCACACGCGCAGATGCCCTCCAGACAAGCGACCAGGTTGAGGGGGCGGGGATGGGGTAGAATGGGGCGGGCCTATGGGCGGGGCCATGGATCTGGTTTTTCATTCGCAAAAATCCATTAACCCTACCCAACAGTAGAAGGAAATATCTTTCAGAACTTTATTTTAGCAGTCGTTTCGTTCCTCGGTGGCAATCTGGAAAGTTTGGCGTACTCACCGCATACTTAAATTTCAGATTAAATTCCCGGTCATTTGCTTTCAGGAGTCTTTCTTTCTCTACAGAGAAGGAAATAAAAAGAAAAAGAACCCTGTGTCAGTTGGAGGAGGAGAGAATACGCTGTGGGTGATCCACGTGTGCAGAACTCAGCAGCAGGCCTTCAGACGGAGCCACACACAAGCCCTAGCCTCCCTCCCTACTTGCTCTCTCTCCAGTCCCCTCCCCTCCCTCCCTCAATACTGTTGCTCCAGTTCCCTCACCTCCCCTCCCTCCCTCAATGCTGTTTCTCCAGTTCCCTCCCCTCCCTCTCTCAATGCTGTTTCTCCAGTTCCCTCACCTCCCCTCCCTCCCTCAATGCTGTTTCTCCAGTTCCCTCTCCTCCTTCCCTCAATGCTGTTTCTCCAGTTTCCTCCCTTCCCTCCCTCCCTCAATGCTGTTGCTCCAGTTCCCTCACCTCCCCTCCCTCCCTCAATGCTGTTTCTCCAGTTCCCTCCCCTCCCTCCCTCAATGCTGTTTCTCCAGTTTCCTCTCCTCCTTCCCTCAATGCTGTTTCTCCAGTTTCCTCCCTTCCCTCCCTCCCTCAATGCTGTTTCTCCAGTCCCCTACCCTCTCTCCTTTGACCTCTAATGCTGCTTGCCCTCATGATATATCTCCTGACTCCCTCTCCTACATCCTCCCCAGCCGGCCACAGTAATTTAATCTTTGGGCAGCTGGCGACGGCAGCAGCAGCAATGAGATGAGCCTGCTACCACCTTCCCCTGAAGTCACCTCTCTGCAGTGATTTCCTGTTCCTGCATAGGTGGGACTTGCAGAGAGGCACTTCCGGGGCAGGAGGGTGGGGGATCCGGAGAAACAGGTGGGGGACTCACTCCTCCAATTTTCAAACACCGTCTGGACACCCAGACAGTCCTCGAAAAAGACTTACAGCACCATGAAACAGCAGTCTGGCCCTGGTCATTGCTCTTCTGCAGACGGCAATCAGAATCTGAACTGCAAACCCTGAACATGAAGGGCTACAATGAACAGTCCCACGATGAAGGGCCACGCTGAACAGGTGGCTCTTAAAGGGCCGTAATAAAGCATCCCATTCTGCCATTGGGCGGCCCTGAGCATTTTACTGCATTTATTGGTACCAGATTTTTTTATTTATTTATTTTTTTTTTTACTTTAGTAAAATCCGGATCCCTAGATCCACTCCCCAGGCCCGCCCAATTCCACCCCTAATCCCTAGTCCTGCCCCAGTCCCGCACTCCCCTCCCTTCCCCCCCCCCCCCCCCGCTCATTGGGCAGGAGGGCATGCGCAGATAACCTCCTGCCTAATGCAATTTCGAAGAAGCTTTTCAAAACCTGGACAAAGTGCCGGGTTTTGAAAAGCCGTCTGGACCCCCAGACACATCGTCGAACTGTCCAGGGAAACCCAGATGTCTGGTAACCTCAGCTGCGCTTACTCATTGGTAGCTACACCCATGTCAGCAACACTATCCACTCTTACTTAGTTAACTCACTTTGAATATCGACAAAGGATAAACCGTGGCCTGTGACCCTGACCCTCCTGCTAACAGACATCAAGGTGAAGTACAAGTCTAGCAATATCACCAGGTTTCATAGGTTAGGCCTGACACCGTCTCCCAGACCTGCCATTATCATCACATTTATGACATCAAATGAGCCGAAAATTATTTATAAAGCGAGATACGGAGTGTGGAGTTAAAAGCCGCCAGTGCTCAGGCATTCAGGCCTGCAGTAAGAGACGGTAAATACACAACACAGGGAGAACACCAAGGAAATAACTTCCAATTTGCCTTACAAAGTGCGAGGTGTTATTTTAAGCATTCTCGTGGAGCCGCCACTCAGGATCCCCTTTGATCTATGTCATTGTTAACCTGCTCAACAAAGTTAAACTGAAGAGACTTACTGAAGATACTTTTCAAGACCTTGTGTTTGCTGATAAAGTCTTCAGGCACATTTATACCGGGACTTTGCATTATTTCCATGAATTCATTTTTATTTATTTCTTGGTGACGGCAAAAGCTAGAAGGATGCTAGGTTGCATAGGGAGAGGTATGGCCAATAGGAATAAGGAGGTATTGATGAGACCTCATTTAGAATATTGTGTAAAATTCTGGAGGCCGCTCCTTCATAAAGATATAAAAAGGATGGAGTCGGCCCAGAGGAAGGCTGCTAAAATGGTGTGTGATAAGGCGTATGGGGACAGACTTAAAAATCTCAATCTGTATACTTTGGAGGAAATGCAGGACAGGGGAGATATGTTAGAGATGTATAAATACCTATGTGGCATAAATGCGCTTGAGTCGAGTCTCTTTCATTTGAAAGGAAGCTCTGGAATGAGACGGCATAGGATGAAGTTAAGAGGTGATGGGCTCCGGAGTAATCTAAGGAAATACTTTTTTACAGAAAGGGTGGTAGATGTGTGGAACAGTCTCCCGGAAGAGGTGGTGGAAACAGAAACTGTGTCTGAATTTAAGAGGGCCTGAGATAGACACGGGATCTCTCAGAAAGAGAAAAGAGATAAGGGATTCTGCAGATGGGCAGACTAGATGGGCCATTTGGCCTTTATCTGCTGTCATAAGAACATAATAGCCTTACTGGGTCAGACCAATGGTTCATCAAGCTCAGTAGCCCATTCTCATGGTGGCCAATCCAGGTCACTAGTACCTGGCCAAAATCCAAGGTGTAGAAATATTCCATGCTACTGATCCAGGGTAAGCAGTGGCTTCCCCCATGTCTTTCTCAATAACAGACTATGGACTTTTCCTCCAGGAACTTGTCCAAACCTTTCTTAAAATTAACTACGCTATCCGCTCTTACCATACCATGTTTCTCTTTTTGAAGAAATTCACCCGCATCTACCACCCTCTCTGCAGCACTTCCTATTCCTACGTAGGCAGGACGCTGCAGAGCGAAGGCTTCCAGGGCAGGCCATGGGCAGCAGGATCATTTTGCTAATGCTGCCGGATGCCCAAAGTTTCAAAACTGCAGCGCTGGAGGAGATACTAGGGACAGGGGAGACTCGGAGAGCCATACCTGAGTCCGGGGTAGGGGCTGGATGGAGAGAATGAGTCCAAAACACCAGGCAAACTCCCTCCAGTCCAGGAAACTGTTCGGATAGCCGGACAGTCATCTACAAAGTGGGCGTGTCCGGGTAAATCTGGACATCTGCTAATCTGACGTAAATGCAAATCAACTGTTTACACTTTCAAAACATACAAAGGCTAAGAGCCATTTCACGCAGTTACAAAGTGGGACATTTGAAACAAATGGGAGAAAATATTTTGGTACTCAAGACGGAGTTAAGCTTTGCAACTCGTTGCCGGAGGGTGAGGTAGAAGCAGTTAACGAGACTGAATTTTGAAAGCTTTGGCCACGTTCCTGGGGAAAAAGTAAATAGACCATTGCTTATCCGGGGAATCCAATTACCATTTGAGATTCTGCCAGGTACTTCTGACCTAGATTGGCCGGTGTTGGAAACAGGATTCCAGCCAAGAAGTACCTTTGATCTGGCTCAATGTGGCAGTTCTGCTTTGAATTTTTCTTCTATTATAAACACCTGCCACTATTTCACCTAAACAATAAATAGAAACCGTGAGGAAGACCAGCCCCAGTGTGTGAAATGCCCATATACAGCTCTGTGTTCTCTGCCCCTACGTCAGGGATCATCAATCTTTATGATCTCATGATTGTGGCCAGCTAAAGCTGTGTAACCCTAGAGCAGAGGTTTTTAACCTGGGGTCTGTGTACCCCCAGGGGGTCCATGGATGGGTTTCAGGGGGTCCGCCAGGGTCAGATAATAATTAACATGTTCCATCTCGTCCGCTGCGATCACAGCCTCAATACATCTTTTGGAAGTGCCACCTTTTCATGTTATAATCCGTTCTAGGGTTTTCAGTGGCAGGGGCCCTAGTCTGTGGAATGTCCGTCCAGAGGCAGGACATAGGATTCCTCTGTTTCTTTCCTTTTGAAAAGCTCGTAAGGCATTTTTCTTTCAGGAAGCTTTGGTCAAACTAAACTAAAACTTAGATTTGTAGACCGGGTCATCACCAGTAGGAGCTCGACTCGGTTAACAATAAGAAAAGAATTCATGAATGAACAAAAGAAAGAATAATCAAAGTAAAGAAAAGTTTAATGTGACAGGTTTTCAAAATGTTTAGCGAACAAGATTTGTCTTCAGGGGAGTGTGTGGTGCAGTGGTTAAAGCTACAGCCTCAGCACCCTGAGGTTGTGGGTTTAACTCCACGACTTAATTGCCCCAGGTACATTAGACAGATTATGAGTCATAGAAACATAGAAAGATGACGGCAGAAAAGGGCTACAGCCCATCAAGTCTGCCCACTCTACTGACCCACCCCATTAAGTCTGGGTGCTGATGACTTAGTTCCTTAGCTCGACCCTCGTAGTGATCCTACGTGGATGTCCCATTTATTCTTAAAGTCGAGCACGCTGGTGGCCTTGATCACCTGCATCGGAAGTTTGTTCCAGTGATCCACCACTCTTTCTGTGAAGAAGTACTTCCTGGTGTCACCATTAAAGTTCCCTCCTCTGAGTTTGAGTGCGTGTCCCCTTGTGACCGAGGGTCCTTTGAGAAGGAAGATGTCGTTTTCCACCTTGACACGTCCTGTGACATATTTAAATGTCTCAATCATGTCCCCCCTTTCCCTGCGCTCCTCTAGAGTATAGAGCTGCAATTTGCCCAGTCTTTCTTCATATGAGAGACCCTTGAGTCCGGAGACCATTCTAGTGGCCATCCGCTGGACCGACTCGACTCGAAGCACATCTTTACGGTAATGTGGCCTCCAGAATTGCACACAGTACTCCAGATGAGGTCTCACCATGGCTCTGTAAAGTGGCATTATGACTTCAGGCCTGCGGCTGACGAAGCTTCTCTTGATACATCCCACCAGGACAGACACAGAAAGATGCTTGAGTACCTGAATAAATTAATTTAAACCATTCTGAGCTCCCCTGAGAGCAGTATAGAAAATTGAATGAAGAAATAAATAGTGTGAAACGTTTCAGCCTCTGATAACCAGAGCTGGTATTGTGATGTCATATTGCCTCATTCCACCAATAAGAGCCAACCTCATCAGTGATGTCACAATGGCTTGATTATCCTATATTTGGCTCACTTTTACTACATTTTGATTTCTAGAGTGGCTCAGTGGTTAAAGCTACAGACTCAGCACCTTGAAGTTGTGGGTTCAAAGCCACGCTGCTCCTTGTGACCCTGGGCAAGTCCCTCCATTGCCCCAGGTACATTAGATAGATTGTGAGCCCACCAGGACAGGCAGGGAAAAAGGCTTGAGCACCTGAATACATTCATTGTAAACCATTCTGAGCTCCCTTGGGAGAACAATAGAGAAAATTGAATCCTGTATAATAATACCCTTAGCGCGCATGCGCACTTCAATTTTTGTGGCTCTGTGCGTCTGTAGCTCCGTGGCCAGCAGAGAAATTATAAAGCATGCGGCGCATGACGATTTGCTTCAAGTGGCGGTTTACTGTGTGCCGGTTGCCCTTCCCAACACAACACGTGATAAAAAAAAAAAAGGTAGGATGGGGCACGATAATTGACAGGGAGAGAGATTGAAAGAAAAAAAAACAAAAACAGACGGCGGACAATGAGAAAGAGACACACACAGAAAAAGACAGACAGACAGCGGCCAAGGAGAGAGAGAGAGAGAGACAAAAAGAAAGAAAGACAGACAGCAGCCAAGGAGAGAGAGAGAGAAAGAAAGATAGACACCACATCTATTCTAGCACCCGTTAATGTAACGGGCTTAAAGACTAGTGAATAAATAAACAAATAGATAAAGTGGCAAGTTATTCCAAAGTTCTGTCAACTGAAAGAAAAAGAATGGCTACATCTCCAAATGGATTTATTTGTGTAGTAAAAATGCACTTATGATGTTCCAAATAATTTTATCTCTGATTTTAGTGTTGCTGTTTTGATTGTTTGCATTATTTTATTCTTCTAGTTTTCGCCGTCACCATTTCATCCTGTTTGGCCACTTTATGATCATCACATACAATCGCACCCAAGTCCCGCTCTTCCGTCATGCACATAAGCTCTTCACCCCCTAAACCGTACTGTTCCCCTGGGCTTTTGCAGCCCAAATGCATGAGCTTGCATTTCTCAGCCAGCGTAACAGCAATTTTTAAAAAGGGCTCCGAGGATGATCTAGGAAAGTGTAGACCAGCGAGCCTGACATGGTTGAGGCTAAACTGCTTCATCTCCAAAGACTTCTCAGAACCCACGGTTCTCCAGAATTGTGAATCTATTTCATCCAGAATGTATTATCCGTTTTTTTTCTCTGCCTCCTCTTCCCACAATGGCCTGGATTCACTAACTTGCCCGATTGGGCCCGATCCGGGCAGGTCCGATGAATTCAGGAACGAAAAATATGCAGATGGGGGTGATCGGAGGAACGCCCCCATCTGCCTGCACGGATCGCATGTGTAGATGGTCTGCGCATGCCCATCTGAGACGCGACTTTTTTTTTTTACTTAAAACTTTAGTTTTTAGCCACGCGGGTTAAAACCACGGACTCGCTGGGCGGGAAAGGGCAGGAGAACGACGATGCGGCAGGAGAGATTCGGGGAAGGGCAGGAGAACGGTGATGCAGCAGGAGAGATTCGGGGAAGATCAAGGCAGAACAGGGCAGCATGAGGGCGAGCAGCAGAGATAAGAAGCAGGACAGAGCACGGTGGCATTCGGGGCGAGCAGGCAGGAGAGATTGCAAGGCAGAGAGCAGGGCTTCCAGTCGGAAAGACGTTTTCAACTGGTCCCCAGCAGTCGCTTCTTCAGGTGATCGGCCAGCCCAGTTGGATCGGAAATTTGGTGTAGTGAATCGGGTCGCTGTCCAATTTGCATGCGGATCGCAGGAGAGGTAAGTGAATCTGGCCGGATGGAAATTTGATAGTAAAGGGGTCGGTACACGATCGGTTTGCTTTGTGAATCTAGCCCATAATCGGGTCACAGCATATTTACCCTTTTGTTTGATTATCACCACACAAACATATTTGTGTTAGATCCACCCATCCTTCAGAAATATTTGGCCACACACTGGCTCACTCAGTGCATCACTTTCTCAAGATCCATTCATTTCTCACGATCACAGACATCATGCATGCTTTGGTCCCATCACCATTCATTCTTACATCTCATTACATTTTCCTTAAGGACCCCTGAGGAAGGAGTGTTTCTCCGAAACATGGCCCGTGTCGGATCCTGTACTTCATCTAATCTAATCTTCATTTTATATACCGAATCTACTCCCTAAGGAGCTCGACTCGGTTTACAGTTCGTTAAAAAATGAAACATAAGTAAAAACTGTGGGATAAAAACAGAAATTGGTTAGATTAGATGGATGGAAAAAGTTAGAAAAAAGTATGTTGAATTGCTTAAAATTACTATACGACAGCTAAAATTAAATTCACTATTGTGAAAACAACCAGGTTTTTAAACTTTTTTGAAATTGAAATAATTGATCTACCAGTCTTAGAGAATCTGGAAGTCCAGTCCAAATTCTCATCAATTTAAAAGTAAAAGATTTACTAAGCTTCCCAGTGCTTTTAATACCTTTCAGAGAAGGAAATGCTCATTTGTGAATTGTTGTAATTCTTGAATAGCAGGATCTAAAGCAGGGGTGTCCAACCTGTGGCCTGAGGGCCACATGCGGCCCCGTGAAGTATTTTGTGTGGCCCCAGTCGAGGGTGATGCAGTGTTTTCCTCTGCTGCCCCCTAGTATTTAGCGTCTTGTCGGCTCCCTCCTCTGTCTTGCTGCAGCGTTTGCACATTTGTGCGGCCCCAGAAACTTTTTTTTCGGCCAGTGCGGCCCAGGGAAGCCAAAAGGTTGGACACCCCTGATCTAAAGGAATTCCCACTAAGGGGAATCAAAGAGTGAAATATTCCATAAAGGAGTTTGAAAACCACACATGCACACTTGAAATGTATCCTATGATGGACCGGAAGCCAATGGGGAAACATGGTCGTACTTTCTCTTTCCAAAAATAAGTTTGGCCGCTGTATTCTATATCAACTGGAGACAATCTAAGGTGCCCTGTTTAATGCCCAAATAAATAAAATTACAGTAGTCCAACTGGGTCAACATATGAGAACCAACTATTGAGATTACTTTATTTGATTTATTTTAAATAAAATAACCTAAATAAGAGTCTGACAAGAACAAAAAGACTGTGGAGGAGATGACGGTCAAGATGCAGCTTTATTAAAAATACAGTCCAATAATTCACATGAAGAAATACCTAGGACTCAAAGCATTGGGGACTATGGAACCAACATGGTCCGTGTTTCGACAAAACTGTCTTCCTCGGGGTACCTGAAGGTCCCGATACGAAAGCTTGTGGATCAAAGACTAAAAACGATGCTGGGTGAACTTCTGCGTAGTTGATTTCTTTCATTTTTAGTCTTCATGTGGATTATTGGACTGTATTTTTAATAAAGCCTGCATCTTGAACATCTTCTCCTCCACAGTGTTTTTGCTTTAATAAAATAACCTGACACTCTCGGCAGTTTTTTCCTTTTGCCATTCTTCGCTTGACGGGTCACTGCAGACAGGTTGGATTGTTTTGGGGTTTTGGTCTTGGAAATCCTGCATTATGGGTGTCTTAAAGATAAACTATATACTTTAGTTCGTATGGTAATCTCAATCGTGGTTCTCTTATGTGATATGCAGGACCAAATGTGGACCGTGTTTCAGAGAAACACTCCTTCCTCAGGGGTCCTAAAAGGAAAATGCTAATTTAAAATATGAGCAATGAAGTGTGCTGTTCTGGTGAGTGTGAATGAATGGTGATGGGACAAAAGCATGCATGATCTCTGAGATCATGACATCACTAGTTGCTGGGAAGCAATGAACACTTGACTTTCCCAGCCCTGAGAAGATTGTAGAATGTTCCAGTGTCCCCTGGGTTCAGCATAATGGTCAGGTGTATAAGCCGCTCTGCAGAATTCAGATCTCTGGCTTTGGATTTTGCCCCCGAGACACTGACCATACATGTGAAGGGAGGGCCCTCCTGCCTCAAAACCCGTAACCAATTATGTCCAAACAGAGATAGAAGCAACTCACTACCCTAGTCAGGGCAGTCAATAAGGAACAGTCTAGAAGAAGCCTACAGCAACAACAACCCCTCAAGTTCTACACTGAAAACGGACACTTGGAGCTGGGGAATTCCTGGAACTGCCTCTAGAGGCTGAAGAAACTATACGAGTCACTTACAGAAACAAGTTGCCTGGAACCAGCCATTTCCACCCAGGACCAGCTTACCCAAAAAATGGCTTTATTGCCTCAAAAGCCCTGGCGATCACAAAGACCCTGACAACCATCTTTGACACTGCTTGATACTAGCCAATACCCTGTTATGTGAGGGATAAAACCAAAACTATCCGCATTCTCTCACAAGGAGGAGTAGCAGATAGAAGAGATAAAGGAGGCTTTGCAACCATTGTTTGTCTAAAGTCTCTGCCAAAGTGGCTGCCACTTTTATAATAAGTGTCCCAGGTTATTTGCTATAAAGAGACTTTAATTAAACAAGTTGGTTCAGAATATTCATATTGGAGTGGTCTAGCTTATTGACTGAGAGAGGAGTGAATGCCGGTCCTGGCTCTGGTCTCAGCCAATAAATATTTACGTACAGGGGGTTATCCACATTTCAGTTATTAACTAAGTGACTGTCTAGTGGGGTGGATAAACCCCTTCATTAGACCTTCTGTTGATCTCTGCATAAAATCTGCTTTTCTCCTTGGGATCTTGCCAGGTACTTGTGACATGGATTGGCCACCATTGGAAACAGAATACTGGGCTTGATGGACCTTCGGCAGCTCTTGTGTTCTAATGATATGGGGACAAAGTTCCATCTTCCTACGCTCCTGCCCCGTGCAGATTGCCAATAGGAAATGGCTGCCATGAGTTCTCGTAGTCTCTCGAGACTACGACGGGAGCTCACGGCAGCCATTTCCTATTGGCGACCTGTACAGGACAGGAGTGTAGGAAGATCACTCCAAAAGCCCACTAGACCACCAGGTAAGTCCGGGATGCCAGGGGGGAAGGCGGGAGGGAGGCAGGGAAGGTCCGAAACAAAGCTTTTTTTCCCCAAAAAAAAATTGTGAATAACTGAATCCGTGGATGCTGAAACCACAGATTTGGAGAACATAAACATAAGAACATAAGAATTGCTGCTGCTGGGTCAAACCAGTGGTCCATTGTGACCAGCAGTCTGCTCACGTGTCGGCCCTCTGGAAAAAGACCAGCGCCCTAATTGAGACTAGCCCTACCTGCGTACGTTCTGGTTCAGCAGGAACTTGTCTAACTTAGTCTTGAATCCCTGGAGGGTATTTTCTCCTATGACAGACTCCGAAAGAGCGTTCCAGTTTTCTACCACTCTCTGGGTGAAGAAGAACTTCCTTACATTCATATGGAATCTATCCCCTTTCAACTTTAGAGAGTGCTCTCTCGTTCTCCCTACCTTGGAGAGGGTGAACAACCTGTCTTTATCTACTAAGTCCATTCCCTTCAGTACTTTGAATGTTTCGATCATGTCCCCTCTCAATCTCCTCTGTTCGAGGGAGAAGAGGCCCAGTTTTTCTGTTAAATGTTCCTTGATGTCAGCAACATAACATAACATCGTACTTCTTGACCATGTAACCATAAGTTTACAAAAGATTATAAACTAAAGACAATTTTGATAATGACAGAAAAATTTGACCAAGTATTTTGAGAAAAGATGAGTGTTCAATTGGGTTCTGAAATGTCTATATGAACATGCTCCAAGCAATATCAATCGAAATTCTCTATCATGGGAAGCTACTTGGAATGCTAAAGTATGGTCAAAAAGTTTCTAGCTTTTACAGCCCTATATTGACGGGAAAGTAAACAGGGCATGGGATCGTCTACTATATTTATACGATGCTAAAGAAAATCTATTAGCCATGTAAAACGGAGCAGTACCATACATAACCTTATAGCAAAAGCAACCGAGCTTAAACAAAACACGAGGCTCCATTGGAAGCCAATGCAGCTCACAATAAAATGCAGTTACATGGTCATACTTTTTAAGTCCGTAGATCAATCTAACCGCTGTATTCTGAATCAGTGTAAGTCTAACCATGTCTTTCTTGGGAATTGTTAAATAGACAATATTGCAGTAATCCAAAAGACCAGAAGTTTAAAAGCAGAAAACTCAAAATAGGGTCTAATGGTACACAATTTCCATAACGTGTAATGAATCTGTTGCAGTAACAGTAAGATGCTTGAGCAGCTGGGCACATGAGGGAAGGACGTTGCAGATGGTAGGATTCTGATCAACACACAAGACTCTTGCTGCCACATCTAAGGCAGATGAAACACAATTGATGTCATTTATATCCAAAAGCAGCTTCTGCATTTTTTTAAAACCAATGAATTCAGTTGCTTTACTCCACGTTGTATCACATCCACGCATGCGCAGATGTCCTCCTGCCCGACCAGAGCGGGCAGCGGGGCAGGACTGGACTGGGGCAAGATGGGGATGGGCGGGTCTAGGGGTCTGGATTTTCCAAACGGAAAAGCTGGTAACCCTAATTAGAAGCAGTGGGACACATAAGGACTGGAGCATGGGTCTGTGTTGGAAGGCCTTACGCCTCGCTGATTTTCTCCTTTTTCTGGCCCAAGAGGAGGGAAGGTGGTGGCAGAGTCAAGACCAGCAGGGATGGGTGGATAGGGAAGAAGAGATGAGATGATACTGGACCCTAATTCTGTTCCTGCTCACAGAGTGAATAATGGTGGGAACGCACACTGGAAAGACGCAGGTCTTAACCTTAAGGAAATTCGTGTACCAGAGAAGTCAACACAATTTCTCAAAGTGATTCAAAGCTCTCGTGACATCAGTGACCGGAGCTAACCGCAAAAGGAAGGGAGTGGGAGCAGGGAACAACTATAAAAAGCTCAAAGAGTGGTGAAAAGGAAGGCAGATAAGATTCAACACAGAAAGAAAGATGCAATCTGGGGACAGACCCAGAGATAAGAAAGCAGTGCAAGAAGACGGCAAAGCTAGACTCTAGATCCAGCAGAATGAAGGAAGTGGCCAGTTCTGGAGATTTCAGGAAAAGGGGCTCAGAAAGCTTGCATCTTATTGGTTAGGCATCTTTTAACCCGCATCCATAATTATACTCAGGGTGAGTTAATACGGCCCGTTTCTATCTCTCAGATGATAATACGAATTAGAGAAGGACAAGGGGACAAATTTGTCCCTGTCCCTGCAGGAACTCAATTTCCCCATGAGTTTTGTCACTGTTTCTGTCCCTGCCCCATTTCTGTAAGCTCTGCCTTAACCGCACAAGCCTCAAACACTTAGGATTTTAAATTGTTTGAGGCTTGTGCAGATGAGGACGGAGCTTAGGCATTGGTGGAATGAGGCATTATGACATCACAATCTGAGCTCTAGAATGTTGCCACTTAGGATGTTAAAGCGTTTAAGGCTTGTACAGATGAGGACGGAGCTTAGGCATTGGTGGAATGAGGCATTATGACATCACAGTCTGAGCTCTAGAATGTTGCTACTTAGGATTTTAAAGCATTTGAGGCTTGTGTGGATGAGGACGGAGCTTCCAGGAATGGGGCAGGGACAGGAAAAGAATTTGCCGAGATTGACAAAGAAAATGAGTTCCTGCGGGGACAGGGAATAATTCATCCCCGTGTCATTCTCCAATAGAAATCACTGCTGTTCAGAAGGAGTGAGTAGAACTGGAATTCACACTCTAGGTATCCAGACCAGGGCTGGGTTATTAAACAAAAAGCACCTCTGTGTTTTAGAGGCGGCAGCTCACACCGGCCCATGGCTCAGAGGGACTGTTGCCTGGTCTGGCGTATTTCATTTCTTATCTCAAGGTATCACATCTGCTTCTATTTGACGGACCAAGTTACAGACAAATAACTGAGAAAAAACTCATTATGTCTCCATTTGGGCACCATAAAATTTACACAAATACCCATAACATTATTTACAGGATTTTGGTTTATTAACTGCCATTTCGTGAAGTGATTCACCCAAAGTGCCATCATTAACTATTTTCTCTATATGTCCCAGCAAGGCATTGAAGGGTGAGGTGACTTGCCCTGAGTCACGGGAAGCAGGCCGGGATCATATTCGCAACCTCAGGGTGCTGAGGCAGCCGGCTCTAACCACTAGGCCACTCCTCCCCGCAATGCATGCTGGAATCCTAACCTTATATCAGCAAAAGACTTCTGGCAAATGAAGTTTAGGCGTTTATTCCTGCTTCCTGGCAGGGCAGGATTAACCAATAGGCTAAGTAGGCACTTGCATAGGGCCCAAAATGGTCAGGGGGGCCCAATGAAGTAAGGCTTCAACATTGTTTTTTCTAAACGGCGATGGGCCCCTCCAGCATCAATCGGCAACGCAGCCCCCCCCCCCCATCGACGGAAAGTAAGACAAGCAAGCAAACAATGCGGGTAAGAAAGGCAACGGGAACTGTAATTGTGCAAGCGGTGCTGCTTCCCTCTGACGCAGCTTCCTGTTTCCGCCTGGGCGCATGGTGGGGTGGGGCGGGGCAGGGGGCCCAGTGTACTTGTGTGCCTAGGGGCCCTCGACGAATTAATCCTGCCCTGCTTCCTGGGCAAGGGAGCCCTATATCCGATGCCCCAAATGACTCCAAATCCAAGAGATCCATTAGATGTCAACTAAGGCTAGTTTTCCATACTGTATACGCTAGCCAAGCTACAGTTTAGGTCGTCACAAAGCATGGAAAACTATTAAACCTACTTAACCAAAGGAGGCCTTCTTAAATCTTACACCTTAGGGGCCACAAGGTGTATAGGTGTGAAAGTCATGAGCCCTGATTGGCAAGGTGAGTCACGCCACCTGAGCGCAGGGGGAAAAGAAGAGGGCTGGGGAAGAAAGTTTGGGGAACTTTTAGGGTCCATGGTTCACAGCAGACATCATCAGTCTCTGTACATAGGGTTGCCAGATTTTCCAATCGGAAAATACGGACCCGCTAGACCTGCCCCTAGGCCCGCTCAGGCCCGCCCTAATCCTGCCTTCTGCTGCCTGCTCTTGTCGGGCAGGAAGGAAATCCACGCATGATTTGAGGACGTAAGAACACTTGAAGCAGTCCAGAGGAGGGCGACGAAAATCATAAGTGGCTTGCGCCAGAAGACGTATGAGGAGAGACTGGAAGCCCTGAATATGTATAATCTAGAGTAGAGGTAGGGAACTCCAGAGCTGATACTGTGATGTCATAATGCTTCATTCCACCAATAAGAGCCAACCTCATCAGTGATGTCAAAATGGGTTCATTATCCTAGACTTGGCTCACATAAGAATCAGAGTATGAATGGGCCCAAACACTGACCTTCAAGCCTTGCATTGAAGAAGGCTGGTGTAAAAGGACTGAGGTTGAGATGGACACTAAAGAATGACCTGGGATGATTTCCAGCCACAGACCCTCAAGCCTTGCATTGAAGAATGCTGGTGTAGAAAGACTGAGGTTGAGATGGACGCAAAGTATGACCTGGGATGATTTCCAGCCACTCACCCTCAAGCCTTGCATTGAAGAATGCTGGTGTAGAAGGACTGAGGTTGAGATGGACACTAAAGAATGACCTGGGATGATTCCCAGCCACTGACCCTCAAGCCTTGCATTGAAGAATGCTGGTGTAGAAGGACTGAGGTTGAGATGGACACTAAAGAATGACCTGGGATGATTTCCAGCCACTGACCCTCAGGCCTTGCATTGAAGAATGCTGGTGTAGAAGGACTGAGGTTGAAATGGACACTAAAGAATGACCTGGGATGATTCCCGGCTACTGACCCTCAAGCCTTGCATTGAAGAATGCTGGTGTAGAAGGACTGAGGTTGAGATGGACACTAAAGAATGACCTGGGATGATTTCCAGCCACTCACCCTCAAGCCTTGCATTGAAGAATGCTGGTGTAGAAGGACTGAGGTTGAGATGGACACTAAAGAATGACCTGGGATGATTTCCAGCCACTGACCCTCAAGCCTTGCATTGAAGAATGCTTGTGTAGAAGGACTGAGGTTGAAATGGACACTAAAGAATGACCTGGGATGATTCCCGGCTACTGACCCTCAAGCCTTGCATTGAAGAATGCTGGTGTAGAAGGACTGAGGTTGAGATGGACACTAAAGAATGACCTGGGATGATTTCCAGCCACTGACCCTCAAGCCTTGCATTGAAGAATGCTTGTGTAGAAGGACTGAGGTTGAAATGGACACTAAAGAATGACCTGGGATGATTCCCGGCTACTGACCCTCAAGCCTTGCATTGAAGAATGCTGGTGTAGAAGGACTGAGGTTGAGATGGACACTAAAGAATGACCTGGGATGATTTCCAGCCACTCACCCTCAAGCCTTGCATTGAAGAATGCTGGTGTAGAAGGACTGAGGTTGAGATGGACACTAAAGAATGACCTGGGATGATTTCCAGCCACTGACCCTCAAGCCTTGCATTGAAGAATGCTTGTGTAGAAGGACTGAGGTTGAAATGGACACTAAAGAATGACCTGGGATGATTCCCGGCTACTGACCCTCAAGCCTTGCATTGAAGAATGCTGGTGTAGAAGGACTGAGGTTGAGATGGACACTAAAGAATGACCTGGGATGATTTCCAGCCACTGACCCTCAAGCCTTGCATTGAAGAATGCTTGTGTAGAAGGACTGAGGTTGAAATGGACACTAAAGAATGACCTGGGATGATTCCCGGCTACTGACCCTCAAGCCTTGCATTGAAGAATGCTGGTGTAGAAGGACTGAGGTTGAGATGGACACTAAAGAATGACCTGGGATGATTTCCAGCCACTGACCCTCAAGCCTTGCATTGAAGAATGCTTGTGTAGAAGGACTGAGGTTGAAATGGACACTAAAGAATGACCTGGGATGATTCCCGGCTACTGACCCTCAAGCCTTGCATTGAAGAATGCTGGTGTAGAAGGACTGAGGTTGAGATGGACACATTAGAATGACCCGGGATGGTTTCCCACGGTTATCCTCAGGGATGGGAACGGTGATGAATTCTGTAACCGTGTCATTCTCTATTTTAAATCTTAAACTTTGTCTCAAATGTTGATTTGGGAGGGGGTGGTGGGGAGGCCAAAAGGCATTATTGGCCCCTTTTTTCTACTGTTTCATTACATGTATTTGTTGCCAATTGTTACATTGTCCTTTCAAAAAACAGCTAACTAAAACCCTGTCGCTAACTTTTTAAGCTGCGGCTAGAGGGCACCTGAAAATGTGCAGCCGTCTAAGCGATGATGGCAGGCGCATGAGTGACATCATCACATCGACGTCCACGCATGCATGGATGTCCCCAAGCCACAGCCCCGAGCCTCCTATTACTGCCGGTGGGGGGAGATGCTGCAGAAGGAGAGGTGAGGGGGAGAGACGCAGGTGCCAGCTGACTGACTATAAGACGTGCCTCTCGTTGCGAGAGGCATGCCCTGTAAGCAGTCAGCCAGGGCCTCTCCTCTTCGCCGGTATCTCGCAGCACAGCTGGAATCTGCCGTGGCACACAGTTCGCGATACACTAGCCTACAGCCGGTGGATTACAAAGAGGTATACAATGTTCCCCCGGTTGTTCGCGGTCCGCGGTTCATGGTCCCGGTCATTCGCGGTATTTTCTGACCGCGAACCGCCGACAAGGAGAGGGCAGCGGGAGAGGCAGGAGAGAGCAGCCGGAGCACTTTGAGTGCAGGAAATCACTCGCGGTATGCTCCGACCGCCTCTTCCTGCACTAAGTCGGGCCTTCTTTAATCAGGCGCTCCGTGTCAAAGCAGCTCCTGATTGGATAAGGCCCGACTTAGTGCAGGAAGAGGCGGTCGGAGCATACCGCGAGTGATTTCCTGCACTCGCGGTGCTCTGGCTGCTCTCCCGCTGCCCTCTTCAGCCTCCCCCATGAAAAACCGTATTCGCAGTTTTTTGAGATCTGCAGGGGTTCCTGGAACGGAACCCCCGTGAATATCGGGGGAGTACTGTATATTGGTACTAGATCCTCGTTGCGTGTCACGTTATAATAACCTAGTAACATAGTAAATGATGGCAGATAAAGCCCCGAGTGGTTCATCCAGTCTGAACAACCATACATGCTCCATAAATTAATTTAGTTTAAATGGTCCTTTTCCTTAGATATTTCTGGGCCAGAAACCCAGAGCTTAGGTTCCATCTACTGGAGTCTCCGTCAGAGCTCACTCCAGCCCATCTTAACCATCCCAGCCCGTCCTCAACGGGACACAGGCCGTGCATGTCTGCCCAGTACTGGCCTTAGTTCCTTCAATGTACACCCATTATTTTCTGATTCGAGATCCTTTGTGTTCATCCCACGCTTCTTTGAACTGTCGCCGTTTTCCTCGGCACCTTCTGTAACTATGGCAAATTGTAATCTGTAAACTGCAAATTATCTATGTTAACCTGTAACCCGTTCTGATCTCGTTGTGGAGAACGGTATTAAAAAAAATTAATTTAATAATTAAATATAGTAGACATAATGATAAGATACCCCTAGCCTTTACAGAGCACCAGAAAAAAAAATACAAAAATGGCCCGTGTTCTAACCCTTCTGCACAAAACCCAATCCATACCCACTGCAGTCATCTCGAAAAAACCCAGCCTGTCTGCAGCACTTGAGACTGGAGCCACTGCTGGTTATCCTGCTCTGTCATTCACTAGCTCTCACTTCCTGTGTTGTGGCCCCCATTCCATCCAGCAGAGGGCTCCCCTACTTCTTTCCCAGCTCTGCCCCATTCAGTGAGATGCCATCGCAGGTTTTAAGCAACTGTTTAAAGGTGTCCCTCCAGCACATTATTGGCCAACTACACAGCCCTTGGAACATTCCCTCGGTATAATGTCACAGGCCTTCAACCAACCCCCCCCAACCCCCCCCCCCTCCCAAAGCTGTGGATTAATCACTGTTAAATCTCGGCTCCATGATGTTTACGCAGTCATTGGGGTCTGATAAATCATTATATTCTTACATTCTTATGATATGAGGATCTGTGAGAACCCACCCAGCCCAGGAACTGTCTGGCCAAATCTCATGCCAAGAGGGAGGGGTTTTCTGCTCTGAAATGGCATTCTGGCTGATTTGTGAGAAAATGGGAAAAACCACATGTTTTGCTTGGTTTCCCTGCAATGAACTTGCTGGGGTTTTTTGTCTCATAAATACTGGGGGATCCTGACAGAGCTATGCAGAATCCAATATATTTCATGGTGGGACATTAAGGTTATCATATGGCTCCAGAAAAAAGGGGACAGATTGAGACATCCAGGTTTTACTTCCATTGAAAGCAACCAAGATGTCTCAATCTGTTCTCTTTTTTTCTGGAGCCATATGGTAACACTAGACATACTTCCTAGATTACAAATAGGCACTTTTCTAATTTTTGAACATAAGTGGACTTCCTTCTGTCGTTGCAGGGCAGCATTGCCAGAGGGAGTGAGGAATACAGATGTTTGCAAGTCCTGAACGCTGGAAACTCCAGAGCAGCAATGGGACAAAATCAGACCTGACTCAGCCTCTCAGGCTGAATCAAGCCAGCTGGAAGCCCTAGGAGAGGAGGATGACTGCTGCTAGAGGGCCCCCTACTGGCACAGAGAGGCACTGAAGGCGTACAGTCTGCTAGGGAGCAACCGCTTCTGCCTTGTGGAGAGCACTGGAGACTAGTCTAGAATAATGAAGCAGTGGCAAGAAGATAAGGTGACCAGGGATTCTAAGTGTAGAAATGTAATAGCTGGTTCCAAACTCTGGCCCTTGTAAACCTTAATTAACACCTCATTCCCTCTCCTTTCTCATCTTCCCCTGTGCTCCTGCTGATAGCCTTCATTAAGAACATAGGAACATAAGAATTCCTATACTGGGACAGATTGAAGGTCCCTCAAGCCCAGTATTCCATTTCCAACAGTAGCCAACCCTGGTCTCAAGTACCTAACAAGATCCCAAAAGAGTAGCACCATTCCAGAGCTGAGATTGTGATGTCATAATGCATCATTCCACCAATGCCTAAGAGCCAACCTCATCAGTGATGTCACAATGGCTTGATTATCCCTATACTTGACTCACATAAGAGTCGCCATACTGGGACAGACTGAAGGTCCATCAAGCCCAGTATCCTGTTTCCAACAGTGGTCAACCCAGGTCCCAAGAACCCACCTAGATCCCAAGTAGTAAAAGAGATTTTATGCTGCTTATCCTAGGAATAAGCAGTGGATTTCCCTAAGCTATCTCAATAATGGCCTTTTAGGAAATTATCCAAACCTTTTTTAAACCCCGCCATGCTAACTGATTTCACTGCGTTCTTGGGGTAGGCTAATAAAATTTCTGTCTTCTCTATCTCCAGCTCCTGACTTTGCACTGCACGCCTGGACCGAGCTCTCTGAGAAGGAGAGTTGTGATCCCTTTCTGCCTCTACTCAAATACTGCCAAGAATCCCACGCTTGGAGGCTGCTTTAAGTTTCTTGAGACCCGATTCTCCCAGTTGTACAGCAGTCTTGCTCATTTCAGATTTCCTGAAGCCTCTTATGTGGTGTTTGCCTTCACCAGACTATAAGCTCCACAAAGCAGGGACCACCTTTTATGTGTATTTGAACAGCACTGGAAATGCTTAATAAAACCATATATAGTGTAAGCAGATCAACTGCTCAGAATGACAAAAGCAGGTAAATAAACTTGACTCTGAACAAATATAGCCAAATATTTCTCTTGCATATTTGTTTTCAATGTCTCACGGATGTTGACACAACGAAAAAGAGACGGTTAAAAGCAGCCAGGAATGAGGGCAAAGGGAGAGAACAGGATTTCCACCAATTTTACACCCCCAAGATGTACCTGCTTCCAGAGAAATATCCAGTGGATGGGCAAACCCCGAGCTGCCAAACTATCCAGCTCCAGGAGGGATCATTTCTGGTTCCATCTCGTTTTAAACTTACCTCCTACAGCGGTGCAGTATTTGTAGTTCCCGACTCTATCCATTGATCGGTCCCCCAAAGTATCTAAGCCTGGCTTAAAAGCTCCCTGCAGGAACTGGGTAAAATTGACAGCTCAGGAAAAGTCAAACACAAGTGAATAGCAGAGCAGAGAGTAGTGTTTGTGTGTGCAAAACAAGTGAGTCAGGGAGATTTACAAGGCCACTCCCAGGATCAGAACCTGATGCAGTGTGTCTGCTGCACACCTCAGAGGCAGGGAGCTTCTTCTTCACTCGCAGGGGCAGTTGAAGGCTCTTTTTGTTTGGGGGTGCCCAAGTTCTGTCCCCAACCCCACCTCCTTCCCTACCATCTCATAGTGTCCAGTATCTATCGCCTGCTCCCAACCCATGGTCTTCAGCTTCTTTCTCTCCATTCCCTCCACTCCACCCCATCATCTCTCCTCATTCCTTCCTCTTTCCCTTCTTCAGCATCTCTATCCTTCCCTCCCCATTTCCCCTCTTCAGCATCTCTCTTTCCCTCCCCATTTTCCCTCTTCAGTATCTCTCTCCTTCCTTCCCCATTTCCCCTCTTCAGCATCTCTCTCCTTCCCTCCCCATTTCCCCTCTTCAGCATCTCTCTCCTTTCTTCCCCATTTCCCCTTTTCAGCATCTCTCTCCTTCCTTCCTTCCCCATTTCCCCTCTTCAGCATCTCTCTCCTTCCCCCCCATTTCCCCTCTTCAGCATCTCTCTCCTTTCCCCATTTCCCCTCTGCAGCATCTCTCTCCTTCCTTCCCCATTGCCCCTCTTCAGCATCTCTCTCTTTCCCCCTCTTCAGCATCTCTCTCCTTCCTTCCCCATTTCCCCTCTTCAGCGTCTCTCTCTTTCCCTCCCTATTTCCCCTCTTCAGCATCTCTCTTCTTCCTTTCCCATTTCCCCTCTTCAGCATCTCTCTCCTTCCTTCCCCATTGCCCCTCTTCAGCATCTCTATCCTTCCTTCCCCATTGCCCCTCTTCAGCATCTCTCTCCTTCCCTCCCTATTGCCCCTCTTCAGCATCTCTATCCTTCCTTCCCCATTTCCCCTCTTAAGCATCTCTCTCTTTCCCTCCCCATTTCCCCTCTTCAGCATCTCTCTCCTTCCTTCCCCATTTCCCCTCTTCAGCGTCTCTCTCTTTCCCTCCCTATTTCCCCTCTTCAGCATCTCTCTTCTTCCTTCCCCATTTCCCCTCTTCAGCATCTCTCTTCTTCCCCAAATGATCTTCATCATGCTTTACCTTCCCTTCCCCTTCTTCAGCATTTTGTTCCCTGCTACCGCTGCTTCCGTGAAGTGCTTATTTTTTATACCCTGCTCGCCCAGGTCAGCGACTCTACCATCTGCATAAGAAGCACCACAAGGCCGTCCATCTTTAAGATTGTTGTGTGGCCCACAGAGATTGAGCTTGCCTAAATCCAGTGGCTGTATAGACTTGCATTAGAAGTCTCATGGGTTAAACTCAGGACTGAGCTAGCCTATCACTCTGGAAACAGTGTGTTGGGATGCCGGACCTGAAGGAGGGAGGGGGAGGGGCAGGGGCGCCAAAGGAACTTAGCTCACGGCACCCTGTCCACAAGCATGCTCATTTCTTATGCAAAGTGCTCCAAACCGAAACAAAAAATATGAAATCCAGCCGTCTCCATAGTGGACTGCCCTGTCCTCTGATATTTAAACATTTATATAGTTTTGTTCACATTTAATATCTAAAAATATTATACAACCTAGTTTATAGTTTATTGGTTTAGATCCCGTTTTATACAAAGTGGGTTAAGAACATAAGAAATGCCGCTGCTGGGTCAGACCAGTGGTCCATCGTGCCCAGCAGTCCGCTCACGCGGACAAAGACCAGTGGTCTAAATGAGTCCAGCCTCACCTGCGTACGTTCCAGTTTAGCAGGAACTCGTCCAACTTTATCTTGAAACCCTGGAGGGTGTTTTCCCCTAAAACAGACTTCGGAAGAACGTTCCAGCTTTCCACCATTCTCTAGGTGAAGAAAAATGTCCTTACGTTTCAATTTCAGAGAGTGCCCTCTTGTTCTCCCTACCTTGGAGAGGGTGAACAATCTGTCTTTCTCTACTTGCATAATATTATCACATCACATATAATTGATGTGATTGAGGGGACATGATTGAGGGGACATGATTGAGACATGATTGAGGGGACATGATTGAGACATTTAAATACATCACAGGACGTGTCGAGATGGAAGATGACATCCTCTTCCCCAAAGGACCCTCGACCACAAGAGGGCATCCGCTTAAGCTCAGAGGAGGGAAATTTAGTAGTGACACCAGGAAGTATTTTTTCACGGAAAGGGTGGTAGATCACTGGAATAAGCTTCCGGTGCAGGTGGTCGAGGCCACCGGCGTGCTTGACTTTAAAAGTAAATGGGACATGTACGTGGGATCCCTACGTAGGACGAATCACTAGCATCTAGACTTATCGGGGTGGGTCAGTAGAGTGGGCAGACTTGATGGGCTATAGCCCTTTTCTGCCGTCATCTTTCTTTCTATGTTTCTATAATTAACAAATCAAACAAAACATTTCAGTGACCAGCGCCTACAGTTATATTAAAGCTTCAATTTCCATATTTCATCTTACAGAACAAATACTTTTTCCGAAATGTCTTAAAATTGCACACATTCCCCTGCTCCCGGATATATAGAGGGATCCCATTCCATGCCTGTGGGCCTCTACATGAAAACATACCTGCCCTTCACGGTGACAGGTCAAAAGTGCGCGCCGACAAAGGCGCGTCAAGACAACTGAGCGCAAGGCGGAAGCCCGCACCAAAGAAAAATAGTGTTTAAAGGTGCTCCGTCAGGGGGTGTGGGGGGGAACCCCCCCCACTTTACTGAATACAGATCGCGCCGGCATTGTGGGGGGTTTGGGGGGTTGTAACCCCCACATTATACTGAAAACTTCACTTTTTCCCTAAAAAACCGGGAAAAAGTTAATTTTCCAGTATAATGAGGGGGGGTTACAACCCCCCCCCCAAACCCCCCACAATTCAGTATACCATAACCAGCAACTTGTAATGTATCAGCTAATCTCATTTCAGCCAGTCAGATTTCATATCGTATTCTGTACCTTCTCATGTCCTGAAATATTTAAGGTGTTACACTGGGCAAATCCACTATCAGATTTTAAAGTTTCAAGTTTCTTCATTATTTGATTGATCGCCTATCATAATTACTAAGCGATTTACATATACAAAGAGTACAGGATAAAACAATAACAATAATATAAATAAAAATATAAAAATCATTTAAATATTAGACAAATTACAACAGGAAACACTAGGATAGAGGGGAAAGAAATACAATTTATAATAGGAAAGGAGAGAACATTGAGGGTAAATTACAAAAGGAAAGGGAAAAACAAAATAAATTTGGAAATAATATCTTTAGATGACTGGTATGATTGGTAGTAATAAAGAGCAATTAGCATTTCAATTAAGTATTGAAAGCGTCTTTAAAAAGAAAGCTCTTAAGTTGGCTTTTGAATTTATCAAGATTTTTCTCTACCCTTAAATATAGTGGGAGAGAATTCCATGTTTGTGGTGCTGTAACGGTGAAGATATATTGTCTTCGGGTATTTATGAATTTAAGAGTAGGAATAACCAATAACAGCTGTTCATTGGATCGTAAAGTTTTTTGAGAAGAGTATGGAATTAAGTCTTTATAAATAAATGATGGAGTTTTGTATAGCAACGATTTCCAAAATGGATCATTAACAAATGCTCTACTGATGTCGTTACAATCCTTATAATTCGTCATGCAGAACATTATGTGGCTCCCAGTAAATTTACCTCTCTCTCAGTCAGCACCACTTTACCTTAACAGATTAATACTTCCCTCACCAGCCCAACCATCTGCTCCACTCTGCTGATACAAACGAGCTGGCCCTACTTCCCCTCTCTGATCCTCGAAACTCTCTGCCTGCCTCGAGACTGTCTGTTGTTGCTTAATAAACATGCTCCCATAAGAACATAAGAAGAGCCTTACTGGGTCAGGCCAATGGTCCATCCGGTGGCCATTCCATTCAGAATCCCAAAGAATAGCGAGATTCCAGAATCCCAGAGTAACAAAAGATTCTGGAACCCCAAAGAGTAGCAACATTCCATGCTACCAATCCAGGGCAAGTTAAGAACATAAGAATTGCCACTGCTGGGTCAGACCAGTGGTCCATCGTGCCCAGCAGACCGCTCTCGCGGTGGCCCCCCAGGTCAAAGACCAGCGCCCTGAGACCAGCCCTACCTGCGTACGTTCCAGTTCAGCAGGAACTTGTCTAACTTAGTCTTGAATCCCTGGAGGGTGTTTTCCCCTTTGACAACCTCCGGAAGAGCATTCCAGTTTTCTACCACTCTCAGGGTGAAGAAGAACTTCCTTACGTTCGTACGGAATCTATTCCCTTTCAGTTTTAGAGAGTGCCCTCTCGTTCTCTTCACCTTGGAGAGGGTGAACAACCTGTCTTTATCTATTAAGTCTATTCCCTTCAGTACCTTGAATGTTGCGATCATGTCCCCTCTCAATCTCCTCTGTTCGAGGGAGAAGAGGCCCATTTTCTCTAATCTTTCGCTGTACGGCAGCTCCTCCAACCCCTTGACCATCTTAGTCGCTCTTCTCTGGAGCCTTTCGAGTAGTACCGTGTCCTTTTTCATGTACGGCGACCAGTACTAGACACAGTACTCCAGGTGAGGGCGCACCATGGCCCGGTACGGGAATCTTTAATGTGGCTTTGCTTCGAGGCTTGCCACCTTCTTCCCTTTCCCTGCATCCATATCTGATATATTGCCACATCGACATATGTTTCAGTTGTCTGTTCATTGTTTTTTTTCCTTTCTTGTTTAAAATTCAATATACATCAAGCTTAACTTTCTACATGTGGATATTAAGCACCAGGCCATATCTGTATAATGGCATGAAATATCTGGGTACAATGTGGCTGCCAGAAGTTATCCGTTTACTGTATGGCAGCCAACTGGATCCAGATTCACATTACAGGGTTGATCCAGTCCTAGGTTTGCCCCAGTGCATGCTGGGACTTGTAGTCTTGCATTTCTTAGGGAATGCAATGGGCACAATCAGAACTAGAAGTCCCTGCATGCAACCGGGTAAACCCAGGACTGAATCAACCCTGTTCTGTGAATCTGGATCCAGTTGGCAACCTTAGGTTGCTGTTGATTTTCATTTGTCTAGATAGGCCTTGAAGTGTCCTAGCAACCTTGAGGAATTACAGATCTAAAAAGAAATCAGTTTTGTTCCAGTCTGTTAAGGTCCTCCAGCATCATCCCCATGGTAGTCTTCCACGTGTCCAGCCATCTGATTGCAGGTCACCCTCTTTGCCTGGTTCCTTCGATCTTCCCAAACTTGATGTCCTCCTCCAGGGATCTCTCTCTTCTGACAGTGTGACCAAAATAAAGAGGCATAACTTCATCATTTGGGCTTCGAGTGTCATAGCCAGTTTGATTTTTTTCCCAGAATCAATTTGTTAGTTCTTCTGGTGGTCCACGGCATGCATAAAATCCTTCCGCGGCACCAAAACTCAAATGAGTCAAACTTCTTTCCGTCTCGTTTCCGTAGTGCCCAGCTTTCGCATCCGTAACTGACCACTGAGAAAATGAATGCGTGGACAAGTCTGATCTTCATTTGGCGTGTTACCGCCTTGCCTTTGAATACTTTGACGAGAGCCTTCATTCTATGGCATATTTCTTCCCTGCTAGTTGCTTCTTTGTTTATGAAAGATCCCAGGAGATTTAAATCCTATACAAATTCTATTCTATCATGTTCATCATCTTCATCTTATTTATGTTGAGTTTTAATCCCATGTTATGACTTTTGGCTTTGACTTTTCTAAGTAGATACAACTTGTCTTTGCTGGTGGTGATGAGTGTTGCATCATCTGCATAGCTCAGGTTGTTTACATTTCAGCCACCAACTTTGAAACTGACGCTCTCTTCTTCCAACTTTGCCTTGGATTAGGGGCCCTGAATGTCATAGTACCCAGATAAGTTCTGGCTCTGCCTCTGGACCTGCCCTGGCACCACCCTTATAACACTGAGGTGGTCCGATGTGACTTTCAGCAGCGTTAAATCACTGAGTGATAAGTTACACTGCCTGAACAGCTAGCTTTGGGCATTGGGCTGGAATAACCAGTAACCTTAAAAGAAAAAGAATAATGAGTATATTACTGTTATGTTATAAGACATATTTGTGACGGTTTTATTGGGTCTTTGTGTGATAATTTGTCTGCATTTTATGTTTTTATGCGTGTTATTCTGGAAACCGCTGAAACTACCAGCGGTATAAAAATTATTAAAATACATTAAATAAATAATTTACAATAAAACACCGATGTAAAATAATAATAATAATTTATTTTTATATACCGCCAGACCACGAATGGTTCTAGGCGGTTCACAGCAGATAAGGCTAAACATCCAATGAATATACAGTTCAAAAAGATACATCAATTTCAATAAACCCCCCCAAAAATACAAATGCAACAAAGGAAAGTTTACATAACCTTCAAATCTTAAAATCTGCAACAAAAAAACACGATCCATACTAAAAAAAAAAAAAACAAACCCAAAACATGTCATGAAACATAAATTCTAAAAGTGCCCAAATACAAGTCAATAAAATATTAATAAAGCCTGTCAGTGTATACAAATGCTAAACACAGAACTCCCCCCACCACCTCATACAAGAGTATCCGTAGTACCACCATAGTGCGTTAAAGCATCCAACCCCCCCTGGAACAACCCAGGAACGTGTGTTTTTAATTAAGGAGAGTATTTTCAACATTATAGCCTGACAGGGCACGGTTGCTTTCAGAAAGGCGGTTCCTGTTTACAGAGCCTAATGGCTCAAGACCAGCGGCCTTATGTCGACACTCTTTAGATGGGGGGAGGGGGGCACTTTTTAAAGTCTTCTCCCTTTTGCATGAAACTGTTTAGGTTTGAGCTTCCTGTAACAGGGTGTTCAAGACAGACCGTTGATTGTCCTTTCCCGAATATTTCATTTCCTCGTTGGATGTTCCAAGAGAGGGTGTGAAACCAGCTCTTCCGACATTTCAGCAGTTCTCCCATTATAACCCGGATTAAGCTGCTATTTAAAGGGCAGGAGCTAAATCCAAACAGCTCGATGAAACGAACATTTGAGACTCATTTGGAGTTGATCACTCTGGATCTGCTCCTGCTATCGTTAGGTTTCCAAGGTCTCACCCTGTGGCTGTACTTCATTCATGTTTCAAGTTTATTAGGATTTGATATGCCGCCTATCAAGGTTATCTAAGCATTTTCCCGGTGGGCTCACAATCTAGCTAACGTACCTGGGGCTACGGAGGACTGAGTGACTTGCCCAGGGTCACAAGGAGCAGCCCGGGGTTTGAACCCACAACCCCAGGGTGCTGAGGCTGTAGATCCAACCACTGTGCCACACACTCCTCCAATTTGTATGGTGATTTAGAGGCAAACAGGGACCCGAACAGACTTCCAACAGTCCTATTTTCAGAACCATTTACACTGGCAGTCTGAAAACTGGCCTCACTCAATTCAGCCAAAGTTCACAGCAGGTTCTGTAGCACACAAACCTCCAGCTGGAACGAAGCAGTGGCACAGGTGGGCCTGGGTGGGCCTGGACAATTCAGCAGTGGACGCTTTTCTTCCCTCTCTCTGAGACCTGGATCGGGCATTTTCCCCCACTCACCAGCCCACAGCCCGGCAATTCCCCCCCCCCCCCCCCACACACACACACCCTCTCTCTCTAAAAAGGGTTACCCTATGGCTCCAGAAAAAGGAGGACGGATTGAGATATGCAGGTTTTACTTCCATTGCTTTCAATAGAAGTAAAGCCCAGATGTCTCAATCTGTCCTTTTTCTGGAGCCATAGGGTAACCCTATCTCTAAACCTCATCACCTTTGCGTGCAAGGGCAGAGACATGTATTCGCTTCCTGCGCTGACCCCAAGACTTCTCTCTGCTGTTCCCTCGCCGATGTCACTTTTTGTCTTCTCTCTAGCGGGTCGCGGCAGAGGGTAGCCTATTGGATCATTTTGTAATTGCCACTGGTTTATACCATACACTTGATAACTAATTCTCTGTACCTTCATTGCATATGTACAGTTCTCTTCTCCTGTAAACCGCTCTGAACTGTTTTGTGGTATTGCGGTATAGAAAAATAAAGTTATTATTATTAGCATTAAAAAATTAAAGTTATTATTATTAGCATTGCTGCCGCCACTGCCCAGGAAATGAGGTACACCTGAGGTGGGGGGGAGGGGCAGTTGCTCGGCTGCAGGCTTGGGAGGGTGGCAACAAATACCAGATCCAGGCACAGGAGAGGCAAGATGCAGGATAAATTATGTGGCGGGGGGACACAGTTTGGGAAGGCCCACCCAACATAACTGTAGGCCCACCCATAATAACAGGTCTGTCTACGCCACTGGAATGTTATGCACCAGAAAAGCTTATAGAAGAAACCTATTTTGCCACAACGGTGTCCAGTCAAAAGCACGCGCGGACAAACCCGCCCAACCAATCGCACGCAGGATGTCGGCGCCCTGGATTTTAATAATATTTAAAAGCGCTCTGAGGGTATGTGTGGGGGACCCCCCACACACACACACACTTTACTTAGAAATGTTGGCACTCCCGTTGGGGGTTGGGAATTGTGAGAGCCATACTTCCGATTGCTAAATTTTGGGGAGGCCAAGACCTCCCATGTTCTGATAGAGGTCTATAAAATACTGAGTGGAGTGGAAAAGGAATCACTTGTTTATTTTTTCCAAAAATTCTAGGACTAGAGGGTATGCAATGAAGCTACTATGTAGTGGTTTTAAAACAAACCAGAGAACATATTTCTTCACACAACGTGTAATTAAACTCTGGAATTTGTTGCTGGAGAATGTGCTGAAATTATTTAGCTTAGCGGGGTTTACAAAAGGTTTGGATAAATTCCTAAAAAAGAAGTCCATAGGCCATTATTGAGAGGGCTTGGAGAAATCCGCTGCTTATTCCTAGGATAAGCAGCAAAGAATCTGTTTCGCTACTTGGGATCTGCATTGGCCACTGTTGGAAACAGGATACTGGGCTTGACGGATCTCTGGTCTGTCCCAGTATTACAACTCTTATGTTCTTATGTGAGCCAAGTATAGGACAATCAAGCCATTGTGACATCACTGCTGAGGTTGGCTCTTAGCCATTGGTGGAATGAGGCATTACGACATCACAATATCAGTTCTAGAATGTTGCTACTCTTTGGGATCTTGCCAGGTACTTGGGACCTGGGTTGATCACTGTTGGAAACTGGATTCTGGGCTTGATGGACCATTGCTCTGACCCAGTAAGGCTATTCTTATTACATTACATGAGCCAACTCTAGGACAATCAAGCCATGATGAGGTTGGTTCTTAGGCATTGGTGGAATGAGGCTTTATGACATCACAATCTCAGCTCTGGAATGTTGCTACTCTTTGGGTTTCTGTCTGGTACTTGGGACCTGGGTTGGCCACTGTTGGAAACAGGATTGATGGACCTTCGATCTGTCCCACTATGGCAATTCTTATGTTCTCAATGACAGGCAGTGATTAACTAGGATTAAAGTTGGCTCTATTATTTAGTTTAAATTTAATATACCCCCTTTTTTATACAACACAGTGGCCGAAATCCAGGCTGTCAGCTCTGTCTGTTGTCCACTATGACTACAGGCAGCCCATAACTGGATGAGTTCTGACATAAGCCAGCGTCGGTGTAATCTTTTAGCTGATGCTAGGGAAGGTTAATTCTTCCACTCTAATATTGAGCAACAGGCCCTCTCGGGTTGCAGAAACAAAGACATCAGGTGACAGCAACAGAGTAGATGAAAATCAATGCTCTCTCCTTATGATTTTTGTCCAGTAATTCAGAGTGTAGTTTTGCAGAGACTGGACTATTGCAACATCCCATATGTAGACATGGCATCGTCAGGATACAGATAGTTGCAGGTAGTTCAGAATGTTGCAGCACCTTTAATTCGTGGAGGCAGTAAAGTTGAGCGGTGGAAACGCCATTGGTCGCCTGTTAACGCACATATAACATTTAAAATGCTAGCATTTAAGGACACCTTTGAGGCCACCACCCAATACATAGGAAGGATTGTTGAAGATCTCAGTGTATGGACAAAGGGAAATTTTCTCAAACTCAACAAACTGAAGACCTAAGAACATAAGAATAGCCTTACTGGGTCAGACCAATGGTCCACAAAGCCCGGTAGTCCGTTCATCTGGTTTGGAAAGTATAACTCTTTGCCTTATACAGAAATGGTGTTGGTAACCAGAGAAAAGCAGCCCTGCTCCCTTACTTAGACTACTGCAATTCCTTGAATTGTGATATTACTGAAAAAGAATGTGGGAGATTATAGTTACTCCAAAATACGGCTGCCAGACTAATCTTCGGATGAAGCCAATTCAAGGGAGAGTGGTAGAAAACTGGAACGCTCTTCTAGAGGTACCCTAATGAGGATGCCGAACTTTGGTATCCACCTTCAACTTTTTTTTTAATGGCTTAATTGGTGTGGTAATTAACCGCGCTAGTTTTCAGCCAATTAAAAAAATGTGGTGCAGTGGTTAAAGCTACAGCTTCAGCATCCTGAGGTTGTGGGTTCAAACCCACGCTGCTCCTTGTGACCCTGGGCAAGACACTTAATCCCCCCTTTGCCCCAGGTACATTAGATCGATTATGAGCCCACTGGGACAGACAGGGAAAAATGCTTGAGGACCTGAATAAATCCATGTAAACTGTTCTGAGCTCCCCTGGAAGAACAGTAGAGAAAATTTAATAAAATAAAAAATACTCCTTCTTAAGGTTACCATATGTTTCTCCGAAAAATCCTGGACACATGACCCTGTCCCATTCTACCACAGCCCTGATCCACCTCCAGTACCACCCCTTTCTGCCTTAAGCCCCGCCCCCATAAAGCCTCCTCTCTTCTTCCGGATGAGCTCCAGCCGCGTATGGAGGGCCTGGAGCATGCGCGGATGTGTGATGTCATCTGTGCATGCTTAGAGGACATCCAGATGCGGCCGGAGCTTTACGGGTTTTGGAAAGTCCGTCCGGGGGCCCGGACAGACACCTGTTAACCCTACTCATTCTCTCGTCTTGGGCAAGTCATTCACCCCTTCATTGTCTCAGGTACAAACTTGAATCGCGAGCCCTCCAAGGGCAGGGAAATAGCCAGGGTGCCCGACTGTAAATCAGAAACAACACGAAAATGTGCAGCTGTCCAAAGTGCACCCCACTATCCAGCAACACCTCCCCAAAACATTCCAGTCACCCCAATACATAGAGTTTAGTTAGCTCTAAGATGAAACTCGCAAGCCTTAGTGACAATCACGAAACCTTCCCCCTCCCCCACCTCTCCTTACACAGTCACATGCCCTGTAAATCATTCCCTCTTTTAATCCAGCACTTTCCTAAGCAACGGTGTGGCCAGCAAATAAGGGCTCCTGTTAATTTTCAGACAGCGATTCAATCAGTAGCGTTACTCTGCTTTGATTATTGTTAATGGTGTGTTGCTGGGGATCTACAAAAACTCATTGAGAGCATTGCAAATGGCACAAAATTCAGTGGCACAGGTAGAGAATGACATGGGGGACACATTTTTCCCCATCCGTGCAGGAACTCATTTTCCCATCCCATAGAGTTTTTTTCCTGTCCCTCTCCCATTCCTGTAAGCTCCGCCCTCATCTGCGCAAGCCTCAAACGCTTTAAAATCCTAAGTAGCAACATTCTAGAGCTCAGATTGTGATGTCATAATGCCTCATTCCACCAATGCCTAAGCTCCGCCCTCATCTGCACAAGCCTCAAACGCTTTAAAATCCTAAGTGGCAACATTCTAGAGCTCAAGAGGGAAGAGAAGGGAAGCCGGCACGTACACTTTAGAGCCCCAGAACTTAAGTTTGCTACCGGCTAAGGCTGAAATCTCCAAGCCGTTTTTTTTTTTTTTTAATGTTGAGCAGCGGCGGCAGCAGCAGAATTTAGCTGGGCGGTCATCTAAATTACCCGGGCGGACCGCCCGGCTAAAAGGCCCTAGGGAGAACACTGTAATGGTATAGGTTTGTTGCACCCTGCCTAGAATTTTAGATACATCAGGTTATAGTATACAAAAAAAAAAAAGCTGGTTTATAAATGTACCTATTCGATTTGGCCTATGGCCTTCAATACTGGCAAATATAAATCCACCTTTGAGTTTCTAGGCCAAAGGTGTCAAAGTCCCTCCTCGAGGTTTTCAGAATTTCCCCAATGAATATACATGAGATCTATTAGCATACAATGAAAGCAATGCATGCAAATAGATCTTATGCATATTCATTGGGGAAATCCTGAAAATCCGAGTGGATTGCGGCCCTCAAGGACCGGAGTTGCCCACCCCAAGTCTATCAACATATCTGTGGCAACCCACCACATGCTGTCACTTCAGGAAAAAGTTAAAGACATACCTTTTCTCCTTGTAACTAGAAAACGCTGTTTGTGGACTTCGTCTCCATCTTTATCTATCGTTTATCTCTAAAGCTTGAGTCATCAATGTTTTAAACTGGCTTATCTCTAACCTTGAGTCTTTTTTTTTACTTTTATATCATTATATTTAATTTATATTTCCTTTTGACAATGGAGTTCCTTTCTTTTTGCTTTGTTTTTAAATTTGTAGACCGCTCTGCTGTTATTGCGAAGGGCGGTTCATAAGTATTAATAAATAAACCTTCCTCTTGCTGTGAGCCGCGTTGATTCCAAGTAGAAAATTGTGGGATACAAGAGGTTGTATTGTATTGTTGTACAGTAGACTCTCAGCTTTCCGGCACTTATGGGGATTGGTGGATGGCGGATAACTGTTTTTATGGCTGCTTGAGAGTTACTGTAAAAAAAAAAAAAATAGTGTAGCAACAAATAGCCGTTCCTTCCTTCCCTCCCTATCTCCAGTCCCTGAAGCAGCAGAACCTATCCTGACAACCCCCCACCCTCCCTCCCTCTGGCCCAAGGCAGCAGCAGCAGCCAATCCTGACAACCCCCCCTCTCTCCCTCCCTTACCGAGGCAGTGGTGGCAGTCGGCGAACAGAAGAAGCCCCATAAAAAGGCTGCTTCTGGGCAGCTCCAGCGGGGCATTTCTTCTGCTGCATCAGAAGTAATGTGGCAGAAGAAAAGCCCTTCCGGGGCTGGCTGGAAGCATCCTGTTTACGGCGCTTCTGTTCACCAGCTGCTGCTGCTGCTGCTTTGGGGCCAAGGGAGGGAGGGGGGGTTGTAAGGATCAGCTGTGCTGCTGGCTTCAGGCCCAGGAGGGAGGAAGGGGGGTTGTCACTGCTGCTTCTTTGGGGGCTGGAGGGAGGGAGAGAGGGAGATTTGTGGCTGCCTGCTGCTTCTGGAGCTGGAGGGAGGAAAGGAGGGGGGTTGTTTGGAGGTTGTCCGAGGAGCATGAGAGACATTTCCTTCACTCGCTGGCGCTCCGGCTGCTCTCTCCTGCATCTCCCACTGCCCTCTTCCGTCTCCCCCATGAAAAACCGTATTCGCGGTTTTTCAAGATTTGCGGGGGTTCCTGGAACGGAACCTGCACAAATATCGGGGGAGTACTATATAGAGAAAACACAAACAATTTACATGAAAGCCTGCAAGGCTAGAAATGCTCACCCTGCACCTACTGCATCCTGTCACCCTCCTCACACCTCACCCACCCAGGCAAAATGCCTGTACCAACAATGATGTTTTAAGAGCTTCTTCTTGACCTTCTGTAAATTACCAGCCATCCGTAACTGTCCAACTAAATTATTCCGAAGCGTCACACCCGCCCCTGAGATAGCGGTAGCTCTAGTGTCATCATAGCTCGCTCGCTGCACGCCATCCGTAGACAAGACGCACGGCCACTTCAGATCTCAATGAACGCCGCGGACGATAGAAAGTCATAACTTGAGATAAGTATCAGGGTACCCCGTGAGTGATTACCTGGAAAGTCAACACCCAACACTTTCAATTCAGCCTGAGACTTAACAGGTGGCTCTATGGTTCCAGACATCTGGGTTTAATTTTTCAGTCATTTATATTCCGTATATCCTACAATTTTATGCGGATTACAAATTATTCAGGTACTCAAGCCTTTTTCCCTAACTGTACCTGGGGCAATGGGGAGATTAAGCTACTTGCCCAGGGTCGCAAGAAGCAGCGCGGGATTTGAACCTACAACCTCTATTCACAAGTGAACCATCATTTATAAATCGGATGCTTATCCCGTACAATCTATCACGCACTCTTCGATCTTTAGCACAAGGATTACTGGCAGTCCCTTCTTTAAAAGTGGTAGGCACCAGACGTCATGATATGTTTTCAATTGTGGCCCCCCCAAACTTGGAACTCTCTACCACAATATATAAGAGATGAAAAGGAACTCAGTCTCTTTAAAAATAAATTAAAAACTTTCCTTTTTAAAGATGCTTTTAGTCTCTAAATAGTGTAGCTAAGTCATCCCTCCTTATGTTCCCTTTTCTTCTTTTCAAAATACTTATTATGTAACTTTTCCCCTTTTATCATTTTGTGTTCTTGTTTCGTCTGTTTATGAGTCTGTTTTTTACCTTTTATATAATATTATTTGTATGTTTTTTAAAATGTTTATATATCTTATTGTAAATCGCTTAGTAAATTATGGATAGGCGATTCATCAAATGAATAAAATAAACAATAAGGTGCTGAGGCCGCAGCTCTAACCACCGCACCACACCCTCAATCTGTCCTCCTTTTTCTGGAGCCATATGGTAGCCCTATGTAACAGAGGGGTAACACGTGCAAACGTAGTGCCCCCCGCAAATCAAACGCTTCAATATACGAGTATAAGCATTCACATTCACAACGTCCTTCCTGGAATACCGCTCTTCCCGTGTTCCTTTTTGTGGACGTGTTGGGCCCAAGTGTTTGTAGTGAAAGGTGGCGCTTTCTTTAAAAAGGAGAAGCAGTTTTCCTACTTTCTGTTCCGTTTCCTCAGAGCCTCTTGAGCTGATAAATTATGTCTTCTGAACTTCCTCTTTGGCTTCTCTGACACCCGCTTGCCAGTTTGTGGCCTTTGTGGAGCCGGAGCAGCAGAGCTCGGCAATGAGGCCTTTAAACGACAGCTGTCTCTTCGCGGACGGATCCATTTATTCTCCTGCAACCGTGTAACCCAGGGGACCACATCTGCCAAACCACATCCTCAGCTCCTTCTAACCGACAGATAACAAGGCCTCACTGAAAGCTGAATCAGGAAGGTTTGGGAAAGGTCTGGGAGGCAGAAATGTTACAGTCTCTCTTATCAGGAATCCTAGTTAGTAAAAAGCCAGCCAGCCAGCCTATAATTATTAAACTAGTGTTATCTGATCAATGCAGAGCTTACGTGGCAACACTCTGGGTGAGGAGAACTTTTCACTCATGTTCTTATTTCGCCATGATTCTTTCCAACTGAACAAAGATTTCAATCCATCGTGTCCAGCTTTACAAGGCAGCTGCATCTGTTACCCTTCAGTGGCGCAGCTGCGAATAGGCCTGGGCCCACCCACTTTGGACTAAGATCCACCCCAAATTGTGGCATCCTTGCTGTGGCTGTCAGGAAACCCATGCCCCGCCATCTCAACAGGTCCTCCTAGGGTTACCAGACTTTACATACATAAAACCCGGACCCCTAGACCTGACCCCAGGCCCGCCCAGTTCCATCCATCCCCCCCTCCCCAAGTTACCCACTCCTCGTCCCAGCCTCACCCTCTAGCGCCACCCTCCCCCCCCCCTCAGCCTGCTCATCGGCTGGTTTTGAAGTGCCAGGTTTTGAAAAGCCGTCTGAACACCCGAACATGCCCTCTAAAAAGAGGACATAGTAACATAGTAACATAGTAACATAGTAGATGACGGCAGATAAAGACCCGAATGGTCCATCCAGTCTGCCCAACCTGATTCAATTTAAATTTTTTAATTTTTTCTTCTTAGCTATTTGTGGGCAAGAATCCAAAGCTTTACCCGGTACTATGCTTGGGTTCCAACTGCCAAAATCTCTGTTAAGACTTACTCCAGCCCATCTACACCCTCCCAGCCATTGAAGCCCTCCCCTGCCCATCCTCCTCCAAACGGCCATACACAGACACAGACCGTGCAAGTCTGCCCAGTAACTGGCCTAGTTCAATCTTTAATATTATTTTCTGATTCTAAATCTTCTGTGTTCATCCCACGCTTCTTTGAACTCCGTCACTGTTTTACTCTCCACCACCTCTCTCGGGAGCGCATTCCAGGCATCCACCACCCTCTCCGTAAAGTAGAATTTCCTAACATTGCCTTTGAATCTACCACCCCTCAACCTCAAATTATGTCCTCTGGATTTACCATTTTCCTTTCTCTGGAAAAGATTTTGTTCTACGTTAATACCCTTTAAGTATTTGAACGTCTGAATCATATCTCCCCTGTCTCTCCTTTCCTCTAGGGTATACATATTCAGGGCTTCCAGTCTCTCCTCATACGTCTTCTGGCGCAAGCCTCCTATCATTTTCGTTGCTCTCCTCTGGACCGCCTCAAGTCTTTCTTACGTCTTTCGCCAGATACGGTCTCCAAAACTGAACACAATACTCCATGTCTGTGTAAATCCGGAGGTCCTCCTCCAGAGGCCTGAAGATTCCCCTATGCTCAGCAGTCCATAGGCTGCCAGTGCACTAGCCCCTCCCACCCATGCTTGTGTTTGTACACGCACAAAAAGTGTGCACACACGGTAGGGCTGGTGCAGCAGCGGTCAAAGGACAATGTGGCTGACTGTAGAGCCTAGGGGACCTCTGCCAGCTCAGGTATTTATCATTTGAAATGGGGGTGGCTAGGGGGCAAAGGAAAAAGGTTTTGCCCAATCACACCACCGATTCCAGCAACAGCATTAACACGGTTTCACCAGGCTGAAGGTTCCTCTTCATATCCAGCCGGACCTCCATCCTCACACACTGCACGTGTTCAATAGTCATGTGTACCACCAACTGGACCCCAGATTAGGGTTACCATAAGTCCAGGAAAACCCGAACCTGTCCTCATTTTAAAGGACTGTCCGGGTGTCCAGACGTTTTTTTTCTTAAAGGGGCAGCCTGCAAGCTCACCCAGTTTAGCGTGGCTAGCCTACATCCCCAGACTCCGATAGGGTTCGCCGCTCTCCCAACTCTCCCACCTACCTGCTCCCCGGCTGCTGCAATCATGAAGCAACGAGGTAAGCCTGCCACTGTTGCCTGCCCTGGAAGCCTTCATAAGAACATAAGCGTTGCCTCTGCCGGGTCAGACCAGGGGTCCATCGTGCCCAGCAATCCGCTCCCGTGGCAGCCCTCCAGGTCCATGACCTGAAAGTTTTCCCTACCTAACCTAAAATGTCCATACCCTATTCGCTCAATGTCCTGTAAGGTAAACCTCTATCTGTACCCTGTTATCCCCTTCGCTTCCAGGAAGTCATCCAGTCCCTTTTTGAACCCCAGAATTGTACTCTGTCCTATCACCTCTCCGGGAAGCGCGTTCCAGGTGTCCACCACCCTCTGAGTGAAGATGAACCTCCTTGCATTCGTTATGAATCTGTCTCCTCTCAGTTTTTCTGAATGACCTCTTGTTTTTGTTGTCCCTGCTAGTCTAAAGAATCTGTCCCTCTCCACCTTCTCTATGCCTTTCATCATTTTATAAGTCTCTATCATGTCCCCTCTCAGTCTCCGCTTTTCCAGGGTAAAGAGCCCCAGCCTGTCTAACCGTTCGGCATATGAAAGGTTCTCCATACCCTTTATCATTCGTAGGGTTACCAGATGTCCGGGGGTCTGGACAACTTTTCAAACAGGCAGCAGGGGCAGAGCTGGGGCATAATGGGGTGGGGATGGATGGAACTGAGTGGATCTAGTGGATCGGATTTTAGTGACGTAAAATCTGGTAACCCTATTCATTCTGCAATGTCCCGCCTACATGGCAACAGGAAGGCGCTGCAGACTGAAGGTTTCTAGGGAAGGCTTAGCTCACTGCCGCTACCAGCTGCCCGAAACATCAAAATTGCAGCAGCGGGGGAGGAGGTAGGTGGAAGCATTGGGGAAATAATGAAAACCCAACTGGGTTGCAGCCCTTGAGGCCAGAGGCTGGACAACCCTAGTTTAGAACAATGTGCTGGGAACTGGGGAAGCCGGGGTTCAAATCCCGTCTCTCCATTTGACTTTGAGTGAGTCACTTTATCTCCTACTGCCTCTGATTACTCTTAAGTCCATAAGCTCACTGAGGCAGGGTCAAACTATACCTATTACTTAATATTTCTTCAATTGTTCCTACCCCTATCTGTCATTTTTAAATCAAATGTAAACCGTCCAGATATTTGCTTGATGGTCGGTATATTAAAATCTAATAAACTTGAAACTTGAAACTTGACATTTAGCATTCCTGCACACGCCCACCAGCCCTATAAAGTTAAGTGTTTTTATTACCAGTCACTAATCTGTACCTCTCTGGCTGCTTCTGGCCGTTACTGTTTACCATCGCTAATGACATCCGCAGATGAAATTCCATCCAGATGTGTATCTGGATTCAGCTGCATGCACTACCAGACCTACTAAAGCAAAGACATGCGTAGAGAGCGCAGCGTGAGAAACCAGGTCTTTCCAGGGACGGGGGGGTCATTAGTGCACAGCCCAGCACAGGCACCACCACCCTGACGAAAGGAGAGTCACACAATCTCAAGGGACTGCAAGGAGCTCTTTCCGTCAGCCTCTCAGTTTGGGGCTCCAGGGGGTGCGGGGTGTTTAAAATACGCGACCTGCTTTGTGTCTGTGCTGACTGCTAAAAATCTGCAGAGGCTCTACATAGGGCGGCCAGACATCCGTTGTTCCCTGGACCTGGCACTTTGTCCGGGTTTTGCAATGCGATGACATCACATGTATGCACATCACGCCAGCGCATGCGCAGATGCCCTCCCGACAAGCGAAGGGGTTGAGGAGGCGGGGCTGGGCGGGCCTGGGGAGGGACAGAAAATCTGGTAACCCCAGCTCTCTATATTGTTCCAGCTTCTCAGGTGGTAGAGCGTGAGTTTATGCCCCCACTGAGTGAGAGAGGTACAGACTTATAGCTATTACTTCAAAGATCGATTCCCTGTGTAAGCTGCAGTCACTGGAGAGCGACTTTCCTGTCTGAACACTTACGTGTCCTCTGATTTGTTTTCACCCTCCCTGTCGTTTATTCCCTATTTGTCTTTCTTGCTATCAAAAAATTCTACTTCCTTCCCCCTCTTTCCCCTTTAAACGTTTTGTTCCCCAAATGTTGTAATCTTAATGTTGTACATCACTTTGAATTTTGAGCAAGCGATCAATCAAATTCTAAATAAACTTGAAACTTACTGTGCGTGGGCGACGGCAGTCTGGCTTCCCTCCCTCGGTGCTGCTTTTAATTCATCCCTGCTGGATCTGCGACTACAGCGCTGTACGTTGAACACGCAAGAGGCGGCCCCTGCTCGAAAGAGCTTGCAATCCGATTATGACAGACACGCAGGACACTGAATGCTTGGGAAGAGCACGCTATAGGCAAAGAGACAGGTACCGGGAGAGGGCAGACAAGCAGACTAGGGTTGGGAGGTGGTGCAATGCCATAGCCCTGGCAGGAGCCCACTTGCTTTGGGCACAAGCCCAGCCAGCAACAGTGCCCCTGAAGACCTCCTCATCTGGCGGCCAGGACTCGTTCCAAACTCAGCGGCAAAGTCTCTCGCCAGTTGCCAACATCGGCCCTTTGTCCATACTGAGTATGGACAAGGTGTTGACAGCAGCGGAGGCTAATTGCCAAGCCAATTGCCGCTAATTGCCAAGCTTAGTGGGTGTCGGTGGCACAGTAAAGAGGGGCGGGGGGGTGCCATTTTGGTGGGGCGGTGGCACCTGTCCTCCTCTCTGCCTCCCGCTCCTTCCCAATACCCCCCTGCCACGCACATGAGCCCCTTCCCTCGTATCTCTTTAATTTACCCAGTGCGAACTTGCTGCCCGCATCGGTGTCAGTTCTCTGTGATGTCACTTCCGGGTTCCGCACCTAGAACGTGATGTCAGAGGGAGAGCACAAGTTCACGATACTGCTTGCGCCGGGAAAATTAAAGAGGTATGGGGGATAGGAAGGGGGGAGGTGCATGTGTGGCAGGGCAGGTTGGGAAGGAGCAGGGGGGCAGAGAAGAGGGTGGGGGAGATGCACCACTCACCCTTGCTACGCCACAGGTGAGTGCTTTGGCTTTTGGAGGAAGACATCTCTGCCACATAAGGCATTTTATTTTATTTTATTTTTAATTTATTAAAGATTTTCATATAGAAAATCCAACAAGAAGAGGCACTGGAGATGTCAAATCCAACCGAAGGGTCAGAAATCCTCTATTTGCAGTTTGTATCAAAGTTTAAAATAAGCAAAATTCCAAAAGACAAAGTCCCGACTAGGATCCAAGTTTCGGCGATACCATCGCCTTCCTCAGGGGACAGTTGTAAACGCGTCAGCGACAGCGTCTCTTCATCCAAAAGAAGCGCCAAAAGATTTTCATATAGACCATATACAATAATCATAACATTTTTGAAAAAGTACACAGCGAGAATTAAAATCATCAAATCAGAATAGATCAGCAAAGAAAATAACAGTAAAATGATTCCCAAACTCCCCCCTCCCGCCATAAGAAACCTCCTCCCTTTGCCAGAGAGACAGTAGTTGGCTAGCTAGGGAAATCATTGCTGTTGATGAACTTCCTTCCGAGATATAAAGATTTTATAGGAAAGTGCCAGTCGATCTGATTTCAAGACACTTAACTTAAGCATCCAGAATATGTAGTCCAATTGTCGACACACAACCTCTAGAAAGGGGGGTGAAGGTTTTTTCCATTCCCGGGCCAATGCTGGTCTAGCTGCTACAAAGATATAGGAGGCCAGTTTATGGACCCTGGGCCGAACCCCTATTGGACGAATATTCAGGAGACAATATTCCGCAAGTGTCGGATATTGGTCTCCGGTAATCTGATGGACTAGTGTAAAACCTAATCTCCAAATTGTTTTGGGCACGTCCACCATATCACCCTGATCTCCACAATCTCACCAGCAGCCTCTGTTTCCCACTTAGTACCAAGCTTGGAGTCGGGCAGGAGTACAATACCAACGGAACAGCATTTTGTACCCATTATCAATTAAGTAGCTAGCTATGGAAACATCAAGTAATGGGGGAGGTTGCAGTGCCATTGTTGAGGTGTTAGAGTAAACGGAAGATCTCTTTCTCATCTGTCTTTATTATAAGAGATGGGATCATGAAAATTCAACAAGGCTGAATAAAGTCGAGAAACAGCACCTCTACTTACCAAACTGTATATCTTATACTTGCTCAGCAAATTGTACTTCTATAATTTTGCCTTCTTAAAGTCTCTGCACTCTATATTTCCTCTGACTATCTGCATACTGTAATTCACTGAATGTCCAGTTCTCTTGATTGTAAACCGCCTAGAAGTCGCAAGATTGTGGCGGTATAGAAGAATAAAGTTATTATTATTATTATTATATTACTGCCATCTTTATAGAAAGCCCTCTCCAGATTGGTCTCAGCAAGAGCGAGGCCATCGCTCGCATAACAAGTTATAAAAGTACGCAGTTGTGTATACCTAAATGAGTCAGCATCTGGTAGACCATATTCATCCTGCAATGTCAGGAAAGGGACTACCCATTCTACAACTGACCTATTGTATAAAGTCCCCGTCTACCCCAGCCCAAGAAAGTCTTATCAATGTGGGCCGGTTGGAACTCCGGCAAGTAGCCCAAAGATGTTTGCTGAAAATAGATTCTATCAGGGAAAATTTGAGTCATACCAAACTTGTAGGAGACCCTGTATTGCTAGAAGGACCCACTGAATGATAGCTCAAAGAGAGGACACAGGTAACCAGGCCCCGCCCACAGAGGTGTCAAGGGAATCCAGCTCTGCTCCAACTTCACCCACAATTTAGGGAAGTATGACAACTGGTCAGAGAGGATCTGCAGATGTGCTGCTTTATGATAAGAGAAAGACTCGGGGACTGCCATACCTCCTGCTCATCTAGGATGTTGCATTGCTAGGGCTTGAACCCTGGGAGATCTTCTATTCCAAACATATCTATAGACTTTTTGTTTTAATTTTTAAAAAAAACAAGTTTAAGGTAAGGGAGTAGAAAGGCCATAAATAGAAACAGCAATTTTGGCAAAAGCATCATTTTAATGGCCTTTATTCTACCCAGCCAAGATATCGTTAGGCCTTCCCACTGTTCAACCGGAAATGGTTTTCAAGGGTGATAATGTGGAGGAACTGAAAGAAATCTTGATGAATCTGGAAGATGTATTAAGTCAAATTGACAAGTTAAAAAATGATAAATCACCTGGACCGGATGGTATACCTCCCAGGATACTAAAAGAACTCAAACATGAAATTGCTGACCTGCTGTTAGTGATCTGTAACCTGTCACTAAAATCGTCTCTAGTACCTGAAGATTGGATGGTGACCAATGTTATGCCAATTATTAAAAAGGGTTTCAGGGGAGATCTGGGAAATTACAGACCAGCAAGCCTGACTTCAGTGCCAGGCAAAATAATGGAAACAATTATAAAAATTAAAATTGTGGAACATGTAGACAAACATGATTTAATGAGACGGAGTCAGCATGGGTTCAGCCGAGGGAGATCTTGCCTCACCAATTTGCTTGACTTCTTTGAAGGTGTGAATAAACATGTGGATAAAGGTGAGCCGGTTGACATAGTATATGCAGATTTTCAGAAATCTGTTGTATGTAGTTTTCCAGTGATGTGTAAATTGGAATTATGTATGTGTAATTGTGAGCCGCCTTGGATAAAGGCAGATTATAAAAAATCAAGCTTTTGATAAAGTTCCTCATGAGAGGATCCTGAGAAAATTGAAGATTCATGGGATAGGTGGCAAAGTTCAGTTGTGGATTAGGAATGGATTATTGGATTGAAAAGAGAGGGTAGGTTTAAATGGTCATTTTTCTCAATGGAGCAGAGTAAACAGTGGAGTGCCACAGGGGTCTGTATCGCGACTGGTGCTATTTAACTTATTTATAGATGATCTGGAAATTGGAACAACGAGTGAGTTGATTAAATTTGCAGATGGCACTAAACTGTTCAAAGTTGTTAAAATGCATGCGGATTGTGAAAATTTGCAGGCAGACCTTGGGAAATTGGAAGACTAGGCGTCCAAGTGGCAGATGAATTTTAATACGGACAAATGCAAAATGATGCACATTGGGAAGAATAACCCAAATCACAGTCACCGGATGCTAGGGTCCACCTTGGGGGTTAGCGCCCAAGAAAAGGATCTGGGTGTCATTATAGACAATACGATGAAACCTTCCGCCCAATAGCGTAGCTGGTTTTAAGAAAGGTTTGGACAATTTCCTGGAGGAAAAGTCCATAGTCTCTTATTGAGAGACACAGGGGAAACCACTGCTTGCCCTGGATCGGTAGCATGGAAAGTTGCTACTCCTTGGGTTTTGGCCAGATACTAGCGACCTGGATTGGCTACCGTGAGGACAGGCTACTGGGCTTGATGGACCATTAGTCTGACCTAATAGGGCTATTCTTAGGTTCTTATGAGATACTTGGGGGGTACAGAGAGGAGGAGAGGTGCCAGAATATGGTGCCTGTGGCGGTCTGACCCCCCCCCCTGCTCCCCCTTTCTACGTCACTGGAGGTAGTCCTGAGAACAGTCACTGCTTATCCCTGGGGGTAAGTAGCCTAGAATCTTGCCACTTTGGGGGACTATGTCAGGTACTTGTGACCTGAACTAGCCATTGTTGAAAACATAGGATGGGCTAAATGGACATCGGTCTGACCCAATGGAGCAACGCTTATGTTCTTTTGTTCATAATGCAACTTGGGAAGACAAAGCGCAACTGTATCTGATATTTATTTACTGCTAAACAGCTCTGGTCAATGTAAATGCATCAACCTGTGGAATTAAGTACTGTATATGATTTGATTTAAGGCAAGAATATTCTCCAGCTAACCCCAAGACACATCTCAGTTCCCACCACTGCCACATGTTGTCCACTATACCAACTGGATGCTACATGAATCCAACAGTCATTCTTAAGCAGCCCTTCAGGGAAGGGACTTCCGCTGGTATATGCAGGACAGTGATGCAGAACACATGAACAGCAGAAACTTACCTTCTGGCTTCTTCTTTCCACAGTTAAAACTAAACAGCGACATCTCCGGGTCCGGTTTTCACGGCCACTCTTCCATGGACAACCTGCAACCAAGGAAAGAGTCTTCACAGCTATATAATACACCACACACCTAAAAAATTATTTCTGTTTCTTACATACACTTAAAGATGCAGCTGCTGCTTATAGCTGAAAGAGCACTGTAGAAAAATATGTACCGGCTTTCTAGTTCATCAGACATGACCCTTATTTTCCAACTTCAAAACAAATTTTTTTTAAAAAAATGGCTGGCCTTTATACCGAGATCTGCAGGATTTGATCACGAACGCAGGTCTCCGGGAGAGTTTCTGGGTTCTAAGCAACCATAATAACTTTTGAAACCAAAATACATAATAAACCTAGAGCACTGCTGAAAGGTCAACTGCCGCACCTCGACTATAGTGTGCAGTTCTGGTCACCGTGTCTCAAAAAAGATACAGCGGAATTAGAAAAGGTACAGAGATGAAAATGATAAAAGGGATGGGATGACTTCCCTATGAGGAGAGGCTAAAGCGGCCAGGGCTCTTCGGCTTGGAGAAGAGACGGCTCAGGGGTGATAGGATAGAGGTCTATAAAATACTAAGTGGAGTGAAAAGGGTAGATGTGAATTGCTTGTTCACTCTTTCCAAAAATACTAGGACTAGGGGGGGGGCATGCGATGAAGCTACTAAGTAGTAGATTTAAAACAAACCGAAGAAAATATTTCTTCACACAATGTAGAATTCGTTTCTGGAGAATGTGGTGAAATCAGTTAGCATAGCAGGGTTTAAAAAAGGTTTAGCTAATTTCCTAAAAGACAGGTTAACATACATAATTTACAGTCAAGACGGATTACAATTTGCCATAATTACAACAGAGTGCTCATTTTAACTTATACTTCAACATACATTTAGTATACATTTCTTTTTTTTACCATGTGGCATTAGGCAGGTGGATTAGGTGAAGAGGTAAGTTTTTATTGCTTTCCTAAAGTTCAGTAGCCCTTCGAGGGATTGACAACTCATTGAGCTTTGAACCTTCTCATTCAGAGGTGCCAGCAAAGATGCTATAGGAAGCTGAGGTCACCCAAAAAATTCTGGGGATATTTTGTACAAGACACTGGAGGAAAATGGAAATGTAAAGTCAAAAATAAGTTTTTTAAAATCTGAACTCTAAACTATTCATTATGAAATGTTTGCATATATATGGACATTGACACATTTTTGAGTGAAGTCCGTTGATAGCACAGTGTGCAATGATTTGATATCAAGGCAGGGGGAAACATTAATTAAAGAGAACATTGTACAAAACTTGGAGGACCACAATCTAATAAGGGCTGGTCAACACGGCTTCAGGAAAGGGAAATCATGTTTGACAAATTTACTACAATTCTTTGAGAAAGTAAACAAACAGATAGATAATGGAGAACCAGTGGATATAATTTACTTGGACTTTCAGAAAGCGTTTGACAAAGTCCCTCATGCAAGACTTATGAAGAAATTACTAAGCCATGGAATAGGAGGGGAAGTACACAGATGGATTGGCAAATGGCTTGAAAAAAGAAGGCAAAGGGTTAGCATAAATGGGAATTTCTCGGACTGGGAGAAAGTGACTAGCGGCGTGCCCCAGGGCTCGGTTCTTGGGCCTATCTTGTTCAATATTTTTATAAACGACCTGGAAGAGGAAATAACATGCAATATAATAAAGTTTGCAGATGATACAAAACTATGTCGGGCGGTTGGCACTCAAAGGGACTGCGAGGACCTCCAGAAAGATCTGAACCAGCTGGAAACGTGGGCGATAAAGTGGCAGATGAACTTTAACATAAACAAATGCAAGGTGATGCATTTAGGAAAGAAAAACAAGGAACATGAGTACAGGATGTTGGGGGTGAAGTTAGCAAAATGCGAACAGGAAAGGGACTTGGGGGTACTGATTGACAGTACCCTAAAACCTTCGGCACAATGTGCGGGGGCGGCGAAGAAAGCGAGCAGGATGTTGGGCATAATTAAAAAGGGGATTACGAGTAGATCGGAAAATGTCATAATGCCACTTTATAGAACAATGGTCAGACCGCACTTGGAGTACTGTGTCCAATACTGGTCTCCATACCTTATACTGGAGAGAGTGCAGAGGCGAGCCACAAAACTTATCAAAGGAATGGAACATTTGACCTACAAAGATCGACTCAGGAGGCTGGGACTGTTTACCCTTGAGAAGAGAAGACTGAGAGGGGATTTGATAGAGACCTTTAAAATATTAAAAGGATTTGATAAAATAGACCAGGAGGCACCATTGCTGAAATATTCAGAGGTGACACGGACAAGAGGTCATAGCCTGAAACTGAGTGGCAGCAGGTGTAGGACAAACATCAGGAAATTCTGTTTCACACAGCGGGTGGTGGGTGCTTGGAATGCGCTCCCGGAGGAGGTTGTGGAGGAGACTACTGAACTGGGATTCAAGAGAAAGTTGGATACACACCTTCTTGCATATCATATTGAGGGATACGGTAAATCCGGGTCTCCAAAAAGGAGTACCTAAATGGGCCACCGCGTGTGCGGATCACCGGACAGGATGGACCTCGGTCTGATCCAGTGAGGGCGTTTCTTATGTTCTTATGTAAGGGCAGGTGGTCGTAAGGTGGGTAAGAGGTGGGGATAACAAAATGCGATGCAGATGCTGGAGAAGGGGATTGAATGGGAAAAAGATGAGGAACACTAGAGAGAAAGAGCTTACTGAACAGGATGGAGTTGGAAAGAGAAAGTAACATAGAAGGAGGAGGAAAGTAACACAGGGTGGAGGAGGAGAAGCAAATGAGGAAGGAGGAGGAGAAGGTCTGGGAAGAAGAGAAATGGAATTGGTTATCGTATAGAAAACAAAGGGTAGGGTTAAATGGTCATTTTTCTCAATGGAGGAGAGTAAACAGTGGAGTGCCACAGGGGTCTGTACTGGGATTGGTACTATCTAACTTATTTATGAATGATCTAGAAATTGGAACGACGAGTGAGGTGATTCAATTTGCAACTGTTCAAAGTTGTTAAAACGCATGTGGATTGTGAAAAATTGCAGGCGGACTTTAGGAAATTGGAAGACTGGGCATCTAAGTGGCAGATGAAATTTAATGTGGACAAATGCAAACTGATGCATATTGGGAAGAGTAACCTGAATCACAGTTACCGGATGCTGGGGTCCACCTTGGGGGTTAGTGCCCAAGAAAAGGATCTGGGTGTCATCGTAGACAATACAATGAAACCTTCCGCCCAATGTGCGATGGCAGCCAAAAAAACAAACAGGATGCTAGGAATTATTACAAAAGGGATGGTTAACAAGACTAAGAATGTCATAATGCCCTGTATCGCTCCATGGTGCTACCTCATCTGGAGTATTGCGCTCAATTCTGGTCTCCTTATCTCAAGAAAGATATCGTGGCGCTAGAAAAGGTTCAAAGAAAAGCGACCAAGATGGTAAAGGGGATGGAATTCCTCTAGTATGAGGAAAGACTAAAACGATTAGGGCTCTTCAGCCTGGAAAAGAGACGGCTGAGGGGAGATATGATGGAAGTCTACAAAATCCTGAGCAGACTAGAACAATTTTTCACTCCATCAAAAATGACAGACTAGGGGACACTCGATGAAGTTACAAGGAAATACTCTTAAAACCAATAGGAGGAAATTTTTTTCCACTCAGAGAATAGTTAAGCTCTGGAACGCGTTGCCAGAGGATGTGGTAAGAGCGGATAGCATTGCTGGTTTTAAGAAAGGTTTGGACAAGTTCCTGGAGGAAAAGTCCATAGTCTGTTATTAAGAAAGACATGGGGGAAGCCACTGCTTGCCCTGGATCGGTAGCATGGAATGTTGCTACTCCTTGGGTTTGGGCCAGGTACTAGTGACCTGGATTGGCCACTGGGAGAACGGGCTACTGGGCTTGGACCATTGGTATGACCCAGTGGGGCTATTCTTATGAGGGGCAAAGCTGGTGGAGAGTCAAATAAAGGACTGAGGGGGTGGAGAAGCAGTTTAAGGGCAGAAGGAGAAGACAGTGGGGAAAGAGAGATGAGGGAGGGATGGAGAACAGACAGAAAAGACATGAATAATAATAATAATCAGTTTATATACCGCAAGGCCGTAAAGTTCTATGCGGTTTACAATAGTTACAAAAAACAATAAAAGAAGTTGAATAGAACTAAAAAAGTTAAAAGCCAATAATTAGAGTCACTAAAGTGATCAAAATAATACATAATAAAATTTTAATGAATTAGCTGCCTAAATACTTTGAAAACAGAGATGTTTTTAGATGTCTCCTAAATTCCCCATAAGTGTCAGGAAGCAAAAGCAATTGTTCTAAATCCTCTAACAGGCGGGAAAAAAACGAAGGATGAACCTCTGTATGGGAGAAGGAGGAGAAAGTTTGAAAGAGAAGAGAAGGGAAGAAGCCAGGAGAGAAAAAAGAGAAGTGTGTGATTAACACTTGGACATAAAATAAAGAGAAAAATTATTATAAAAAAAAAAAAAAGGAAATAAACAAAACAGAAACTCAGAGCGGCTAAAGAAGAAAAGTATTAGGGTCAGTGGCAGAATGAACATTAGAACGAAGCCCCTCCTAGTGTGGCATAATTTAGAGGGTAGCCATGACATGGAAAACGTCAGTCGTAGAGAATGACACTGGGACAAATTTTTCCCCATCCCTGCAGGAACTCATTTTCCCGTCCCAGTGAGTTCTTTTCCTGCCCCTGCCTCATTCCACCAATGCCTAAGCTCCGTCCCCATCTGCACAAACCTCAAACACTTTAGAATCATAGGTAGCAACATTCTAGAGCTCAGATTGTGATGTCATAATGCCTCATTCCACCAATGCCTAAGCTCCGTCCCCATCTGCACAAACCTCAAACACTTTAGAATCATAGGTAGCAACATTCTAGAGCTCAGATTGTGATGTCATAATGCCTCATTCCACCAATGCCTAAGCTCCGTCCTCATCTGCACAAGCCTCAAACACTTTAAAATCCTAAGTAGCAACATTCTAGAGCTCAGATTGTGATGTCATAATGCCTCATTCCACCAATGCCTAAGCTCCATCCTCTCCGCACAAGCCTCAAATGCTTTAAAATCCTAAGTAGCAACATTCTAGAGCTCAGATTGTGATGTCATAATGCCTCATTCCACCAATGCCTAAGCTCTGTCCTCATCTGTGCAAGTCTCAAATGCTTTGAAGTCATAAGTGTTCGAGACTTGTGCGGTTAAGGCTGAGTTTACATGAATGGGGCAGGGGCAGAGACAGAGACAGCGGCAAAACTCGCAGGGTCATGGACAGGGAAATTGAATTCCTGCGGGAACGGGGACAAATTTGGCCCTGTGTCATTCTCTAGCCAGTGGCTGAGCTATGCTTCACAGAGCTCGAATGGCTGGTATGAGGCCTTGAACATCCATGTGGCTCAGGCCTGCTACATCCCAGCCCTTCCAAAACAAGAATTTTAGAGAGCGTGGGATACGGCAGGCCCTGTGCTTGCCACACTCATTCTGTTTGGAGCTGCAGGCCAGAAAAAAACTTGAAGGGACAGTGCACTAGCAGTGAAAGTGAGGGTTGTTTATGTGGAGGACAAGGGAAGAGGAGGAGGGAGATACTAGACACTTTGGGGAGGGAGAGAGGGAGACAGGTTGGACACCTCCGAGTTTAGGAGACTGCACAGTGTTACTGCTATAACCTAAGGTTTTTTTCTGGAAGGGTCGGAGGCAAGTTTATGCAAAAAGTCTCCCCCTTAAAATTCATGTTCCACCCCCTGGAGGCTCTGGCAGTCCCACCTATTTCATAGAAGCCTGAGAACTGTGGAAGTGGTGTTCACTTAGGCTGAGGAGGTATTTTTCAGCTCCTGAGCTGTAGCTGAGGCCATGGAGGGTGACGTGATTTGCCCAAAATCACAAGGAGCTGATGGGACTCCCCTGGGTTGCAACTCCAGTGTCTCTCAAACATTTTGAGCTCCGGCACACTAGGGTTGCCAGATTTTCCAATTGGAAAATCTGGACACCCTAGACCCGCCCCCCAGGCCTGCCCAGTTCTGCCCATCCCCGCCTTGTAAATGCTCTGTTCCCGCCCAAGCCCTGCCCCCTGCTGTCTGCTCTTGTCAGGCAAGGAGGAATTCAGGAGACTTTTCAAAACCCGGACAAAGTTGAAAAGCTATCCGGACCACCAGACATAGCCTCAAAAGGAGGACATGTCTTAGGAAATCTGGACGTCTGGTAACCCTACGTCACACTAAATGGAGCAAATGTTTTTTTATGGCAAATTAATATTGAAATTATAAAATTGCAAACCCAACAAAAAAATTACATTTGAGAGTTATTTATTTAAAGTTCTCTATAGGTAATTGTAACAACGGTGAAACTAAAGTAGATGGACTAGACTTGCAAATCAATGCGATGGATGTGCTTGTTGTTGAGTGCAAATTAACTCAAAATGTGGCTCGATAGTTGACAAGCAAACACGCATTTCATCATCCAGCATCTGCAGTCGCTCTCTTTTTTTTTTTCAATTTAATTTCTGTCAGAGCTGAAAATCCAAGTTCGCAACGAAAAGAAGATCCAAACGGTAACAAAGCCTCGACTGCTTTGTTGCTCAAGTTAGGATAACGACTGCATACAAAAGAAAACTCAAACTAAAATGACTTGCCGTTAGTTTTCAAGGACCAATCACGTCAAAGAATGATGCCTCTCTGGGCGGTTGCATCCTTACGCACACAGACGCTCATAACATTGACAGGGTCTTGCGTACCAATGTACATGTCATCTATTCTTAAAAATCAAGTCCAATTCTGGAATCTTTTCGGGGGACACAGTTTGACAGTGTCCTTCTCCACTCCTGACTGAAACATGCCCCTTCTTTCAATGATCGTTTTACTCTTACAGGTGATGTGGCCAGGGGGAAGGTGTGAATTTTCTGCAGACCTGGGAAACTCTGGAGCAGGGATGGACATGGATATATTTTTGGTTCTCTTTCAGGTCATTTTTTTCACACATTTGTGTAAAACAATTTGCGAGAACTTTTTAATGTGCATATTCATATGCATTAAACCCATGTAGTAAAGAGTACATTTTTAAGGCGTGCGTAGCGTAGAAGGGTCCGAGTGCTGGAACGTTCCATCTTGTCACGGGATTCTCTGTGGCTGTCACGGAGGGAAACTATGCAGTCTTGGATGTTCACGTCCACAAGTCCGCACTGAATTCAGGATTTTTGCTTTCGGAATGATATTGTACCACATCACAACCTTTCATGGGGAAATATGAACAGTTAATCTCATTTCTCTTCCTTCTGCAGATGTCCAAGTTTCTTTCATGCGGAGGTGGTTTTTTGTTGTTTTAATTTTTAGAGGATTCCTTAGGATCCTTTTCGCTAGGTTTGTGAGCCTTGAACCAGATATTCTGATTGGCTAGTTGGAAACAGAAGCCCCTTTTAGGTTTTCTGAAACTTCCAGATATTCTTTGGCTGTCTGGCTCTGAAAGACTGATAACAAATATGCTGGACCCAGTGCAAAACATCTCTCCCCAAGGTTGGTGGTCTTATGACCCTGCGTATCTGTTAACATCACCCCATTCTGGGCTCACTCACTCGCTGGCAGTAGACATGAAGGCTCCCTCCTTTCCTTGTTCAAATTTGTGCACTGGGATCTGTTCTCTTTCAGAGGACGTGGAGGTCATTTTTTTCCCCTCTATCTATTTTTAAGCAAAAACAGCCGCTCCCATAAACAACTGGGAATAAAGCCGCTTAAAAAGGGAGACTCTTGGCTATTTCTTTTTTGTCTCCTGCAGAAGGGCTTGGGATTCGTCCAAGCACGCTGGGCGCCTGGAACTTGGTTTTAGCTACTTTCCACTGGTCAGCGATTCAAGCTGGATTTTCTGCTTCTCATAGATTTACACCCGGTTGATATAGACAACCTCAGAAGGTCTCCACCTCCCGGCGTTTGTTTGTACCAGGACAGCTAAGCTCTTTCCTGGGAAAAGGCAACAGTTCCTATAAATAACAGGATTCGCAAAGAATTTAAAGGGAACTTATGAGATAATGGCCAATCAGATTGGCTAACTCAAGATTGACAAACTTCCAAATTTGGCTTATGAAACCAGATGTTTTCTTGCTGAAGTGAAATCTTTTTAAAATTAAAGCAAGCCTTGTGCGAAACCACTTGGACATCTGTGGAAGGAAAAACCTGAGATTAAATACAAGTTATTTGCATTGGAGAAGTAGATTTCAGTAAAGACAGTGCCTGCCTCTCTGTGCTGTATCTAGGCAGGAAAGTTTCACGCTGGGGCAATTTCTCCAAGTGGGTCGGTTTTGTGCATACCATGACACGAATGAACTAAGCCAGGGCACGTGGAGCGTGGTCTCAGTCTCTCAAATTTACTGTAACGCTTGCTGTAAAACTCGCATTGGGTCAATGAGATCTTTCCTCTAGGATTCGTAAGATGTAACATTCATAGCGATTTATCCAGGCGCGCTTAGAAATTCTTGTGGCGCCTGGAATGATGGGAAATATTTCTGTATCTTTCTGCCACAATGCTTTGTTATCGCTATGAATGGTGGGAGCTGGGGAAGGCTTTGACAGCTGGGATGGTTAAGATGGGCTGGAGTGAGCTTTGATGGAACCTAAGCACAGTACCGGGAAGAGCTCTGGCTTTCTGGCCCAGAAATATCTAAGAAAAAGGAAAACTTTAAATCAGTAATTTAAAGAGAGGGTGCAGTTGGGCAGACTGGATGGACCATTCGGGTCTTTATCTGCCGTCATTTACTATGTGGCTATTTTGAGTCTCAGACAGCATTTCTTGATACTTCAAGATTTCCTAACATAAAAATATAAGAACCGTCATTTCCGGATCAGACCTTCGGTCCATCAAGTCCGGCGATCCTCACACGCAGAGGCCCAGCCAGGTGTACACCTGGCGTAATTTTAGTCACCCGTATCCCTCTATGCCTCTCGTAAGGAGATGTGCATCTAGTTTGCTTTTAAATCCTAGAACGGTGGATTCCACAATAACCTCCTCTGGGAGAGCATTCCAGGTGTCCACCACTCGTTGCGTGAAGCAGAACTTCCTGATATTTGTCCTAGACTTGTCCCCCCTCAGCTTCAGTCCGTGTCCTCTTGTCCGTGTCACATTGGACATTGTAAATAATTTTTCTTCCTGCTCTATTTTGTCGATTCCTTTCAGTATTTTGAAGGTCTCGATCATATCCCCTCGCAGTCTCCTTTTCTCAAGGGAGAACAATCCCAGTCTCTTAAGTTGTTCCTCGTATTCCAGTTTCTCCATACCTTTTACTAGTTTCGTTGCTCGTCTCTGCACCCTCTCCAGCAGTTTTATATCCTTCTTTAGGTTGGGAGACCAATGTTGGACACAGTATTCCAAGTGTGGTCTGACCATTGCTCTATAAAGCGGCATTATAACTTTCTCCGATCTACTCGTGATTCCATTCTTTATCATGTCCAACATCCTATTTGCTTTCTTTGCCGCTGCCGCACATTGTGCCGATGGTTTCAGGGTCCTATCTATCAGTACACCCAGGACCTTTTCTTGTTCGCTCTTACCCAGAGTTGCAACTGCCATTCTATACTCGTGTTCCTTGTTCTTTCTGCTCATCTGCCATTTCTCCGCCCATTTCTTTAACTGACACAAGTTACTCTGGAGTTCCTCGCTATCCTTCTGCGATCTGATTGCCTGGCACTCCTTGCCATGAGTAATCGTGTTGGATGGACACCTCCATGATTAACGATCAACGTTTGTTTGTTTTTTTGCATCAGTTGGGATGGGGAGATGATCAGAACCTCTTTTTTTTCCGTAATTCTCTTAGGGTCACAGTCCCAATGCGCCCTTTCTCTGCCACCCTCACGTGGTCTTCCACAACCCCAGGATCAGCCAATTCCTGGTCATTGGGGTGGGGGAAGCTGTTCAATTTCTGCCCATGATGACAGGATAGTCAAGATATGCAAGTTGGCTGGGAGTCTCGGGCCAAATATATGCAAACGTTTTTTGATGTTTACTTACTGCTGAGAGCGTGAAGCCAAATCCGGCACCAGCGTTAAGTAGCCCTGGTTCATAACATCAGCCCTACGTCTTCCAGATCCTGTCACTAAGACATGGTGTACGAGTGCTAAAGCTCCATTGACAGCTGCCATCTTGCCCAGTTCCAAGGATGAAAGATTTTGGCCAGTCCTGCTTTTGAACTTACATCACAGACACAGAGAAAATGATGGACGGTCCAGTCTGCTCTTCCACATCATCCGTTATCTCTTCCTCCCTCTAAGAGATCCCAAAGCAGTACCAAGACATCTCTTATGTACCATACATATCGATAACAAAAGCACTGTGGTTAATGAAAGAGAGATCTATGACTACCTAGGAGTTACATAACTTCGGCACAATCTTATAATACACAAACTAATACTGAATCAATCTGGTATTAAAAACTAGGCCTCAAGTTTATTTATAGGCTGCTAGTTGGGAGTAAAAACTAGGCCCTAGAATACAAACATCTGTATCATGGACATTTTAGGAAAATATTAAAACCTGACTTATTTAAGCAATTGGGGGGGAATAATATGGATGGAATGTATGTTTCCATTGTTAATATGTAATTCTTTGTCAATGCACAGGTTTTTAAAATGTTAACCATATACAACTGTGAGATGTTTGCAGTATACAAATGGAGTGTTATCTTATATTATGTACGGACAATAGTTTGTTTCAGTAGGCTGACCAATGACTAGATGCAGTTGTTAGTTAGGTGCCATCAACTCATGTTCGAGCCCTAGCGTCTCGATGAATTACAGATCTAAAAAGAAATCAGCTTTGTGCTTGTCCAGTGAGGTTCTCCAGTGTCATCCTCCATGGTTCTGTTCAACGTGTTCAGCCAAGTTTCAAGTTTCAAGTTTATTCAAAATTTGTTGAATCGCTTATTTAAATTTACTAAGCGATTTACAGAAACAAGAAAAATAATACAAATACAAGGTTAGTTAAACTTTAATACAATGTTAAAAAGGAAAAAAAAATAAAAAATAAATAAAAATAAAAATTGAGTTAAAATTAAGTTAAAATTATACAGACTAACAGACACATAAGGAAAGAAGGGTAAAATTACATATGTATAATAAAAGAAAAGGTGTGAGGTAAAAGAACATGAGGTAAGGAAAAGAAGTAAGGAAAAAGATGGAATTATAAAAGATTAGGGAAATTGTTTTCATACATTATATGCATCCTTAAAAAGGAAACTTTTTAAGCTACTTTTAAACTGCTTTAAATCCTTTTCAGTTCTAAGATACAGGGGCAAATTATTCCATAATTGTGGGGCTATGACAGAAAATATATCAGTACGACGAGTTCCAATTATTTTTAGTGAAGGAACTGTTAAAAGATTTTGATTGGTTGATCTTAATGTGCGAGGGGTACAGTAAGGAATAAGTAGTCTGTTAATAAATTGAGGTTCGTTTGTGCTCAAAGTTTTAAAAACTAAAAGTAGTATTTTAAAAGTAAAACGATGAGAGATAGGGAGCCAATGAGATTTAATAAAAAGTGGTGTGACGTGGTCAAATTTTTTACAGTTATGTATTAATTTAATTGCTGTGTTTTGGACTATTTGGAGACGTCTTTTCTCTTTTTGAGAGATGTTAAATAATAATGCATTACAATAATCCATTTTTGAAATAATGAGTGAGTGAATAAGTATGTTTAAAGATTTAGGTTCTAGAAATTTAGCGATTGATCTAATCATACGTAATCTAAAAAAAGATATTCTAATTATATTTGTAATATGTTCGTGAAAGGTTAATCCATCATCAATTGTGACTCCTAATATTTTTAGGGAGCTTACTTGGTTTATTTGTTCATTATCTAAAGTAAATGAAGAATCTAAGCGTATATCTTTTTTCCAGGGGAAAAAGAGTGCTTTGGCAGGTCGCCCTCTTCACCCGGTTCCTTCGATCTTCCCAAACATGATGTCCTTCTCCAGTGATCTTTCTCTTCTGATGGTGTGACCAAAATAAGACAGTCGAAACGTCATCATTTGGGCTTCGAGTGGCATAGTTGGTTTGATCTCTTCCAGAATCAATTTGTTACTTCTTCTGGCGGTCCACGGCACATATAAAATCCTTCTCCAACAACAAAGTTCAAATGAGTCAATCTTCTTTTGGTCTTTTGGTCTGTAGTGTCCAGCTTTCGCATCCATAATTGACTGAGAAAATAAGTGCATGGACAAGTCTGATCTTCGTTTGGAGTGCTATTTCCCTGAATTTGAATTTCCTTTTGTCTCCCGTCTGTCTGTCTCATTTATCCCTTTTTAATAAGCCAATTATTAGTTGATGTTTCTTTGTAATTGCTTTCTTTTGGTAAGTATTAATGGTATTGTTAATGGCATTTTTATTATGTTCATGCTTTTTTTTATATATATACTGTAAACTCGCTTAGAAATTAGGTAAGCGATTAAATCAAATTTTAATAAAACCTTGAAACCTTGACTTTGTCAAGATGCTATTGTACTAGTCTTAATTTCATAGTTCAAACAAAAATATAAATTCTCCAACCTGCAGTGGTGCAAGGCTAGAATAAATCAAAACATCCCAACTCATTAATAGCATTTCTAAACACGGTAATGACATACGCATCACAGCATTTGCACCTTTGTTCAATATAAACCTCCATGAAGAATTCATAATAATAATAGCTTTATTTATATCCCGTCATACCTTTTCAGTTCAAGACGGTATACAATAAGAGATGCTGTAAGGACAGCGCGGTTACATCAGTTAGATTATGGAAGGTGTGGAAGACAGTTGAGTGAGCGGGTTGGTAGGGTAGGAAGAAGGAGCATATAAGAAGAGGTGAGAGATGAGCGGCTTTGATGGATCAGATAAATTTGTTGAATAAATGGGTTTTTAGTGATTTTCTGAATGAATGGTATGTTGGTGCATTCAGGATTAGGTAGCTTAAGGTGTTGTTCCAAATCCCTGCTTGAAAGGAGAGTGTCCTGTTGAAGAATCTTTTCAATTTGCATCCTATGGGAGAAGGAAATGTGAACAGTAAAGTTCTGCAAGAGAGGTGGAGTTTGTCCTGTAGGGCGAGGTGTTTCAGGAGGTAGGTGGGTGCGGTGCCGAGGAGGGTCTTGAAGCAGAGGCAACCGAATGTGAAGATAATTCTGGCCTCGATAGGTAGCCAGTGAAGTTTCTTGTAGTATGGGGTGATGTGGTCAGATTTTTTCAAGCCAAAGATTAGTCGGATGGCTGTGTTCTGGATGAGTCTTAGTTTCTTGACCTTTACACCTCTCCTTCAAGCTATGGCATATAACGCCAAACCCATTAACAGTCCCAACCTGTAACTTATGATGTTTAGGGCTGGTTGGGTGGGAAACTACTGCCACACCACCCACCTACCTCAAAAAATGCATCTATGACTAGTCCAGTGTGATCCCAGAGACACTCTGGGCGCTGAACAAATGGCTGGAAAAACAAACTCCTGCATCCCAGCATAAGAAAAGGGTCAGTGTGTGACTATAGTACATAGCACAGTAAGATCACAGTGGCAGAGCAATACATCACCCAAACCCAAGGTCAGTGGAGTCCAAGAAAGGAGAGTGTGGTCATTGCTTAAAAGCGATGCCTAGTAGCAAGGTCTATAAATCATGATTACAAGATTCTGGAAAGAGCACTGGTGCAGGTCACATTGGAAATTACAGCAAGCAAAGTCCCAAGTGGCCTGTTCAGTCTTGTCCATTAAGGAGTAGGGTTGTAACTGGTTAACTGAGTGCTTTCTTCCATCCTCTTAAGATGCGTCTATCCCAGACCTTTAGGAATTCTGTGACTACTTTTTTCTCTATTACTTCCTCTGGAAGTTTCTTCCATGCACACATCGCTCTTCTTGAGAAGACTACATTTACCGATGTTGTTTCCATACCTTCATGTCATGAACTCGAGTTCTGCTCCTTCCTTTTCAGTAGACGAGGTTAGTTTGTGTGTTCAACGTATATCAAAACTTCAAGCCTGGGCTCAATCGGTCCAGATGAAGCTTAATACAACTAAAACCAAATTATTATGGTTAGGCCCAAAATTGGATTGTCTTCTCCTTTCTGTAGCTTTGGTTTCTGGATCCTCCTTACAGATTGAGTTTTCTGCCAAGGTTTTGGGAGTCCTCTTTGACTCCTCTATCTCTTTTAAGGATCAAATTAACTCTGTGGTCAAGAAATGTTTTTTTAACCTGCCTTTGTTGAGGAAGGTCAGACACCTCTTTCATCATTGTCATTTTTCCATATTAGTTCAGTCAATTATATTATCTGGTCTCGATTACTGCAATGTTATCTACCTCAGTACCACAAAAACTTGTCTTTATAGATTGCAACTGATTCAAAATTCTGCTGCGAAATTGATCTTTGGGAAGCATAAATTTGATCACGTGACTCCGTTGCTCCAGAGTCTCCATTGGCTCCCGGTTTATTTTAGAGTTCAATTTAAATGTGCTGGTGTTGTTTTGAAAATCCTATATGGTATCTTTACTCCTTTATCTTGGAACGTTTACAGATTTTCCTTTGCAAGAGGTAATCAACAATTTAAATGATCTCTTCCTTCCAAAAAAGGGATTAAAGGAGTCAAGATTTTTAGTCCATCTCTGATCTTTTTAAGTTTTCTCAACTTTGGAATGATCTTCCATTTCTTTTAAGGAGTTCCGGCTCACTTCAATTTTTTCACAAATCTTTAAAAACTACTTTATTTGCTAAACACTTTGAAAATTAATTTCCCAAAATTTAGTCTTATTTTTTATGGGTTTTATTTGTTAAGTTAATTATTGTAACCGAGTCGAGCTTTCTTAGAATGATGACTCGGTATATAAAGCCAAGCCTTAGATTAGATTAGATTCCATATCTCTCTCTGTCTCTCCTCTCAGAGAAATACGTCTTGAACTTTCCTCTAGCCTCACTCTTCCTTTTCTCAGCTTCGATCATCAGAACGGATCACAGTTCTATCAACAGTGGTTGACCGCTGGAATAATCTTCCACTTCAGGTCACTGAGGCCAGCAGCGTGCCTGATTTTAAGGCCAAATGGGATATATACGTGAGATCTATTCACTGAGTTAGGTGGGGAAGGGTCATTGCGGAGGGCAGACTGGATGGGCCGTGGCCCTTATCTGCCGTCTATTTCTATGTTTCTATGTTATGTTTCTAACACGGGCCACCAATCACCTGTTCAAGGACATTTTCACCCACTTTTTCTTCCGCTGTTGTACCTCTCTCTGTGCAGTTCAGCGCGCCTATGATTTTGGTCACCACCTTCCCCCCCCCCCCCCGATATAGCGCCTCTCTCCCTCCTTGAGCAAGTGCAAAGAGATGCACGTGGGAAAGAGGAACCTGAACTACATCTACGTAATGCAGGATTTCACGTTAGGAGTCACTGCATAGGATGGGCAAGTCACTTACCCCCCTTTTAAGAAGCCACATTAGGCATTTTTATCGACAGCCACAGCGGTATTATCTCTGACATTCACAGATTCATATGAGCGTCAGAGCTAGCATCACCGCAGCTGGTGAGAAGAAATGTGGCTAAGTAAAAGGGGGTTAATCCCTCAGTTGCCCCAGGTGAACTTGCTTGGACAGATGGGGAAAATATTTAAGAGTACCTGATTGCTATTTAGTGTATGGTAAACCGCTATGGGTGAATCTCTTCATGAAAAAGGCAGTAAATAAAAATAAATACAGTAAAACCTTGGTTTACGAGCATAATTTGTTACGAAAACATGCTTGTAATCTAAAACACTCATATATCAAAGGGAATTTCCCCATAAGAAATAATGGAAACTCAGACGATTCGTTCCAAACCCAAAAGCTTTAATACAAAATACTATACGTACTCATATTGCAAGACCTCGCTCGTTTAGAACAGTCACTACACCTCCGCAGCGTCAGAGAGAGAACCATCGGCTCAGTTGTGATGTGTGTATACTGTGTGTACTTGTATTGCAAGACATTGCTTGTATATCAAGTTAAAATTTAATAAAATGTTTTGCTTGTCATGCAAAACACTTGCAAACCAAGTTACTTGCAATGCAAGGTTTCACTGTATGTGGAAGCCCTCAGCTTGGTATGCAGTGACAGCTAAGAAAGCAAATAGAATGATAGGAATTATCAGGAAAAGAATGGAAACCAAAGATGAAATGTTATAGTACCCATGTATTGCTCCATGGTGTGGATGCACCTCAAATACTGAGTGAAATTCTGGCCGTCACATCTCAAAAAAAGACATAGCGAAATTAGAAAAGGTACAGAGAATGGTGACAAAAATGATCAAAGGGATGGGACGACTTCCCTATGAGGAAAGGGTAAAGAAGCCAGGGCTCTTCAGGCTGGAGGAGAGACGGCTCAGGGGTGATATGATAGAGGCCTATAAAACACCCGAGTGGAGTGAAAAGGTAGATGTGAAAAGGGACATGCAAGGAAGCTACTAAGGCCCAGATTCTCGCATTTTAGCATCAGATAATCACAACGAAGTTTCTAGAAGTCTCCGACACTGACATGCAAATAGGCTATTCCGTATTAAAATGAGCACTCCAGTGTATTCTTTAAAATCGCCCAGCTATTCTCCAAGAGCGGAGTCAGCTTTTGGCGACAAAAATCAGCGACTAGTTCAGAGGTGCCGGGACAGTGACAGCGCTGCTTAAAACCTCGGCACGGCAATGTCAGAGACTGCTGAGCCGTTTTGAGAAGCGCCCTCCCCCCCCAGCAGTGGCAGAGATGCCCGCTCTCTCCTGCTGCCAAGTGACCACCCCCCTGTACCTTTAATTAGATGGCTGACCAGAGGGATGCCTACTCCTTCCAGTCAGCTGGCCCACTTCTTCCAAAATGGGCCTTCCCCTCCCCTGAGATGCACCGGGGAAGGGCCTGAGGCTCTGATTGGCCTAGCCTGTTTAAAGCCCCTCCCATAGGAGGAGCCATATACAACCTGGGCCAATCAGAGCCTCAGGCCTCTCCCTGGATGCACCAGGAAAGTGACTAAGGTCCCTCCTTTGGCCTTAAACAACATGGGCCAATCAGAACCCCAGGCTCCTCTGGGGAAGGCCCATTTTGGAAGAGGTGGGCCAGCTGGCTGGAGGGAGTAGGCGTCCCTCCAGTCAGCCATCTAATTATGGGGGAGAGGGGTCGGAAGCAGGAGGAGGGGTTGTGATGCAGCAAGAGAGAATGGGCATCTCTTCCGCTGCTGGTGGGGGGGTTCACTCGGCAGCGGGAGAGAGTGGGCATCTCTCCCACTGCTACAGAGGGGGGGGGGGGGGTTGGTTGGCAGCAGGAGAGATTGAACATCTCTCCCACTGTTGATGTGTTAGGTTTTTTTTGTTTGTTTTTGCTTTTTTACTGCGCTTGTGCCTCTCTGCTAACCTCATTTACATGAGCGTTTTTGGAGAATGACTCACTTTTTTAATTTGCTACCAGAACAGCTGTGAGAGCAGCCCGTTGTTTTTTAAAAGAATCTAGGCCTCAGTAACTAGTAGTTTTAAAACAAAGCAGAGAAAATATTTATTTACTCAACTTATAATTAAACTCTGGAATTCATTGCCAGAGAATGTGGTGAAAGCAGTTAGCTTAGCAGAGTTTAAAAAAGGTTTGGATAATTTCCTAAACCAAAACTCCATAAGCCATTAAAACGGCTTATTCCTAGGACAAACAGCATATAATCTGTTTACTCTTTGGGATCTTGCCAGGTATTTGGGACCTGGGTTGGTCACTATTGGAAACAGAATACTGGATTTGATGGACCTCGGTCTCACTCTTACGGGGAGAGTGTGGCACAGTGGTTAAAGCTACAGCCTCAACACCCTGATATTGTGAGTTCAAAACCATGCTGCTCCTTGAGACCCCATTGCCCCAAGTACATTAGATAGATTGAGAACCCACCGGGACAGACAGGGGAAAAGGCTCGAGTACCTGAATAAATTAATGTAAACCATTCTGAATTCCCCTGGGATAACAGTATAGAAAACAGAACAAATAAATAGTGAAAAAGTTTCAGCCTCTGATAACCAGAGCTGGTATTGTGATGTCATAATGCCTCATTCCACCAATAAGAGCCAATCTCGTTAGTGATGTCACAGTGGCTTCATTGTCCTATACTTGGCTCTCATTTACTACATTATGATTTCTAGACTGGTGCATTGGTTAAAGGTCCAGCCTCAGCACCCTGAGGTTGTGGGTTCAAACCCCCGCTGCTCCCTGTGACCCTGGGCAAGTCACTTAATCCCCTCATTGCCCCAAGTACTTTAGATAGAGTGTGAGCCCACCAGGAAAGACAGGGAAAAATGCTTGAGTACCCGAATACATTCATGTAAATCATTCAACAGAATAGAAAATTGAATAAATCCATTATTTCCTACTTTGATCTCATTAGACACAATGATGTTGACTAATGCACATTTCTTTTTCTGCTGATCAAGTAAATATTTCCCTACCTGTAAAAACTGACTTGTTTTTGCATTAAGGTATATGACCATCTCCAGGAAAAAAAAAAAAAAAAGATTAAAGTCAGCAGAAACCAAGAAGGAGGTTTTCATGAATTCTGTTAGCCAAGAAGTCTGCAATACAAGTTTTAGGAAGTCGCTTTTTCATGACTTTAGTCGCCTATTCCCACCCATTGTAAGCTCTCGGGAGCAGGGGCTGCTCGCTTGCCAGCCACACCACCCAGTGACCCCGGCTCTCGAGTGTCCGAAAGGCGAACTTACCGCGAGTGGCTCAGCCTGCCGTGGCCGCTCCTGTGCCGTCCCGGAGCCGAGTGCGGGCGGCTCCTCCTCCCCGTGCAGAGAGGGAGGAGCCCCGGTGCCCTCGGGTGGGGCGTTTCCTCAGAAAGGAGCCTGCTCCCGTGAGCTTACTGAGAGGAGGCGCTGTGGACACTCCGAGGTCCACAGGAAAAGAGCTGGACTCGTTCCAATTCTTTGCTCTTCCGCTTATGCATTCTGATGGGTTTTGTCATCTTTTGCTCCTGACCGAAAATTCGGTTTTGCTTTTCAAAAAAAAGCTGGTCATAAATGAATTAAGGGTATGATCGTATTATTATTTAAATTGACTGACCTACCACACGACTTTAAAAGAAAGAGGAGAAAATATTTTTTCACCGAATAAATTAAACTCTGGAACTGATCGCCAGAGGATGTGGTAACAGCGGTTAGTGTAGCTGGGTTTAAGAAAGGTCACAGTCTCCTATTGCGACAGACATGGGGGAAGCCACTCCTTGCCTGGGATCAGTAGCTGCTATTTGGGATTCTGCATAGAATCTTGATACTCTTTGGGGATTCCACATGGAATGTTGCTACGCTTTGGGATTCCGGAATCTTGTTCATCTTTGGGATTCTAGAATGTTGCTACTATTTAGGTTTCTGGAATGTTGCTATGCTTTGGGATTCCGGAATCCTGTTCATCTTTGGGATTCTAGAATGTTGCTACTCTTTCAGATTCTGCATAGAATTTTGATACTCTTTGGGGATTCCACATGGAATGTTGCTACGTTTTGGGATTCCAGAATCTTGTTTATCTTCAAGAACGCCAACTTTGAGGGTATGGGGGATTTCATCCATCAAGCACTTCAAAACCGAGCAGGAACAGATAACGTAGAGGAACTGTGGTCGACTCTGAAAGCCACCATTCAGAGGCGACCGATTGCTACATAAAATCAGGGAGTAAACGGCGCAGGAACAATAAGCCACAATGGTTCTCTGCGGAGATCTCGGACCTCATAAAAGAGAAGAAAAAAGCGTTCATCTCCTACAAACATACAGGATCTCAGGACTCTAGAGAAGTCTATTTGACTAGGGCAAGAGCCGTTAAAACAGCAGTTAGAGAGGCCAAATTCCGAATGGAGGAAACTTTAGCAAAGAACATCAAGAAGGGTGATAAATCCTTCTTCAGGTATATTAGCGACAGAAACCGCAGCACAAGCGGGATAGTACGCCTTAGGAAACCAGACGGGAACTATGTAGAAGCAGACTCGGAAAAAACTGAACTGTTAAACAAATACTTCTGTTCGGTCTTCACCCGCGAGGCGCTGGGTTCCGGCCCTCAACTACAAAAAAAGGATGGCTCAGTAGACCCGTTTAGTAATTTTAAGTTTACAACAAGCAGTGTCTACTGTGAGCTGTCAAAACTCAAGGTTAACAAAGCAATGGGGCCAGACAACCTACACCCCAGGGTGCTCAGGGAGTTAAGGGACGTCCTGGCGGAACCACTATCCGCACTCTTCAATCTCTCCCTTAGTACAGGTAGAGTCCCATTGGACTGGAAAACGGCTAACGTCATTCCACTCCACAAAAAAGGTTGCAGGACAGAGGCTGAGAACTACAGATCAGCGAGTCTCACATCAATAGTGAGCAAACTAATGGAAACTCTAATCAAACACCAATTAGATAAGATCCTGGATGTGGAGAATCTACGGGATCCCCGTCAACATGGATATACCAAGGGGAAATCCTGCCAATCCAACTTGATCAGCTTCTTTGACTGGGTGACGGGGAAGCTCGATGTTGGAGAGACTTGGACATTGTATACTTGGACTTCAGCAAAGCATTTGATAGTGTCCCACACCGCAGGTTGTTGTGCAAAATGAGTTCTAAAGGATTAGGTGACACTTTAACAAAATGGGTTGGGGACTGGCTTGGTGGTAGGCTTCAGAGGGTGGTGGTGAACGGCATCCCCTCCGTAACGACGGCAGTGATCAGCGGATGCCGCAGGGCTTGGTCTTGGGCCCGATCCTTTTTCAATATCTTTATAAGAGACTTGGCTGAGGGGCTTCGCGGGTAAAATAACGTTATTCGCCGATGACGCCAAACTGTGTAACATAACAAGCAAGAGCACAACGGACAATATGAAACACGACCTACTCCTATTGGAGCAATGGTCTAGGACCTGGCAACTGAGCTTCAATGCCAAGAAATGCAAAGTCATGCACCTTGGCAGTCAAAATCCATATGAGACTTACACCCTAAATGGCGAGATCCTAGCAAGGACTGTTGCAGAACGGGACTTAGGGGTAATCATCAGTGAAGACATGAAGACTGCCAATCAAGTGGAGCGGGCTTCATCTAAGGCTAGGCAGATCATAGGATGTATACGTAGGAGTTTCGTCAGCCGCAAGTCTGAAGTCATTATGCCATTGTATAGATCCATGGTGAGGCCCCATCTGGAATACTGCGTACAATTCTGGAGGCCTCATTACCGCAAGGATGTACTGAGGCTTGAGTCAGTCCAGCGAAAGGCCACCCGGATGGTCTCGGGATTCATGGATCTCCCGTACGAGGAACTGCTGGATAAATTACGGCTATACTCACTCGAGGAATGCAGAGAGAGGGGAGACATGATCGAGACGTTCAAATACCTCACGGGCCGTATCGAGGGTAGAAGAAGATATCTTCTTTTTCAAAGGTCCGACGGCGACAAGAGGACATCCATGGAAAATCAGGGGCGGGAAATTGCACGGCGACACCAGGAAATACTTTTTCACTGAAAGAGTGGTTGATCGCTGGAATAGACTTCCACTTCAGGTGATCGAGGTGCCTGATTTTAAGAAGAAATGGGATCGTCACATGGGATCCCTGCACAGAGCTAAATAGGGGAGGGTCATTAGGGTGGGCAGACTAGATGGGCCGCGGCCCTTATCTGCCGTCTTTTTCTATGTTTCTACTCTTTCAGATTCTGCATAGAATCTTGATATTCTTTGGGGATTCCACATGGAATGTTGCTACGCTTTGGGATTCCAGAAACTTGTTCATCTTTGGGATTCTAGAATGTTGCTACTATTTATGTTTCTGGAATGTTGCTATGCTTTGGGATTCCAGAAACTTGTTCATCTTTGGGATTCTAGAATGTTGCTACTCTTTGAGATTCTGCATAGAATCTAGATATTCTTTGGGGATTCCACATGGAATGTTGCTACGCTTTGGGATTCCGGAATCTTGTTCATCTTTGGGATTCTAGAATGTTGCTACTATTTAGGTTTCTGGAATGTTGTTACGCCCTGAGATTCTATTATAAATTTTATCTTTCATGGTGACGATGCCCAAGCCCCATGGCCTGGACCTCCTCCAGTGCAAAGAAGTTGACGGTGTGCTTTCTATCTACCGACACCGACACCCCTCACAGGTGCTCACTTCAGGCGTGTGACCTGAACATCCATGAGGAGTGCCACTGTTGGCAATAGGACTTGTTTTCAAGGGTATTTATACAGTACACTACTTATAGTCTAAGTGGTTTACATTCAGGTACTCAAACATTTTCCCCATCTGTCCCAGTCTAATGGACCTGGTTCAGTGGAGTGTTAAGTGACTTGTCCAAGGTCACAAGGAGCAGCGCTGGGTTTGAACTTGCAACCTCACACATTGGGAGCTTCAGGACGTGGAGGCTGGGCATCCTCACCAGTCATCCAGGGAGGGGGTTCTGAGCCCAAAGTGGGGAGGGGGGAGCCATGCCACCGCTCCGTGCTGGTTACACCTTTCTTTATGCCCTTGCCTGGGTTTGCAGCTGCCACTCCAGACAGGTTTATAATTTCACTTGGGTTTTAGAAGAACGCAGTGGTGAACGATGTTAAAAAAAATGAAAAGAAAAAGCAGACGGGCATCCAGCGCAAACCACATGATAAAAACAATAAACCGATCCCTGTCTATCAGGACGAGGACGGCCAAACGAGCCTCGAGCAGAGCTTAAAACGCTTCAATGACCTTTCCGTGCGTGTAGGACCCAAATTTTAAAGAAAAGCACTTTTTCTGGTAATGCCAGATGTGTCAACTTCAAGGACGGCATTAAAGCATTTTGAACATGGATGGGCGTAAAGCGTGATCAGAGCTGCCAGTGAAGCAGGGCTCGTCTCAAAATGTGTTCGCACCAATACCCTGAACTTTACCAGCAGACAATGAAACTGGAAGTGTATGTTTCCCTTGTTTTCCGCTTTGATTTAAATAAACTAAGTGGGATCACATGATGATATGATCATACCCCAAAATTGCAATTTCTTTAAATTGGCAGTTGAAAAACCTGCCAACACAGCCTTAGCATAATCCAAATAAGACACAAAAAATGCATCCATCAAAGTGTGGAATGATTGTACCGGGCCATGGAGTACTGCGTCCAGCACTGGTCGCCGTACATGAAGAAGGACACGGTACTACTCGAAAGGGTCCAGAGAAGAGTGACTAAAATGGTTAAGGGGCTGGAGGAGTTGCCGTACAGCGAAAGATTAGAGAAACTGGGCCTTTTCTCCCTTGAACAGAGGAGATTGAGAGGGGACATAATCGAAACATTCAAGGTACTGAAGGACAGGTTGTTCACCCTCTCCAAGGCAGGAAGAACGAGAGGGCACTCTAAAATTGAAAGGGGATAGATTCTGTACGAACGTAAGGAAGTTCTTCTTCACTCAGAGAGTGGTAGAAAACTGGAACGCTCTTCCGGAGTCTGTCATAGGGGAAAACACCCTCCAGGGATTCAAATAGGAGAAAACACCCTCCAGGGATTCAAATAGGAGAAAACACCCTCCAGGGATTCAAATAGGAGAAAACACCCTCCAGGGATTCAAGACAAAGTTAGACAAGTTCCTGCTGAACCAGAACATAGGCAGGTAGGGCTAGACTCAGTTAGGGCGCTGGTCTTTGACCAGAGGGCTGCCGCGTGAGTAGACTGCTGGGCATGATGGACCACTGATGGACCATGATGGACCCTGCAACGGCAATTCTTATATTCTTATGTTCAAACAAGGACAGCGTAGGCCTTTCTTACCAACACATTCACCTGGCCAATGAAAGTCAGCTAACAGTCAATAACGACTCCCAAATACCTAAAGGTATCCAGTAGTATGACTGATAATAAAGGACCATTAATCCCTCCCAGTCACCCAGCAGGTCGTGGTTTTAGCCATGTGCAAACCCAACTGATGAGACCCTAGCCAAGAAGATACAGAACACCAACAGCTCTACAAAATAGATGTCCTGGGGCCTTTGAGATTTCAGCCACCAGTACGTATATTGTCCACATAAACAGTATTAATTCCATACTGCTGTATCATACATAATAGTGATTAAAGGAATAAGTTAAACAACATAGGTGGAAGGGCAGAACCCTGTGGTACCCCCAGAAACCAACGAACTAGTATCAGATAGTTCCCGACCCTTAACGATCGAAAAAGTAAACCACCTCCATATCACCTCTTCTGACCCTATAGATGCCAAACAGCTCAATAAAAGGCCGTGACCTCCCAAATCAACCATTCATTTCATTCAATGTGGTCCCACGTTATATCATACTCTCTTAATTTATGACTGACTGTCACTGATTGATGAATGCATAATGCTGTACTATTGCTGTTGGAAACGTGAAATGTTGTTGTTATACTCTGTTATTTTTCCCTTATATTATTTTTGCTGAAAACTAATAAAACTTATTGAACACAAAAAAAAAAAAAAAAAAGCTGAAGCCTGGTCTAAGGAAACCAAACTTCCTCTATCAAGAACTTCTTGGACGTCACTTACAAACTGCCTGGGATGAAGCACATCGGTCCTCTCCACCAACTCCACAAACTGGCGGTGCACCACTTTTTCTAACAACTTAGCAAGAAAAGCTACAACAGTTACAGGCTGATAACTTTCAGGCCTAAGAGGATCTAATGTCACACCCTTAATAACGGGTCTAACCAAAACATGTTTCCAGGCCTGAGGATATTCACCAGTATCCAAACTCTGATTCAACATAGATAACACAAAAGTCAACAATCCATGGACTGGCATAAAAGAAAACCCCAACTACCACCAACCCAAGTCTGAGAAGCAAAAATATATTTTTCACCTGTACACAGAACTTCTGCAAGTGCTGCAATGGGAAACATGGTAAAAACCAGGATTTCCAGGAACACAATAATAATGGTGAGTGTTGGACTGAAGAGACTAAATGTTACTTACAAAATAAGAAGCCAAACTTCCCGCTGGCAGGAGCGATGGTGACTGCCCGGTTCGCTGATCACACAGTGCAGAAAAAAATTCCATGTGCACAAGCGAAGAATAAGGAGGAAATAAGTTTTCACTCAGAAAATACTTAAGCTCTGGAACTTGTTGCCAGAAGATGTGGTAAGAGCAGGGTAGCATGGCTGGTTTAAAAAAAGGCTTGGCCAGGTTCCTGGAGGAAAAGTCCCATAGTCTGCTATTGAGACAGGCAAGGGGGGAAGCCACTTATGCCAGGTACTTATGACCTGGACTGGCCTCTGGGCTAGATGGATCATTGGTCTGACCCAGTAAGGCTATTCTTATGTTCAAATTTGTGCTGTTTCACCCACAAGCGTTGTATCCCTCTAACCCCTTGTAGGGGTTGAATCCTTTGCTGCCTCCATGCCCTTTGTGGCAGTGGGTGTAGCCAGGACCTAGAGTTAATTTGGATGGGTCCTTAACCCCACCATAAATATATAAAATTGTTGGGGTGTTTTTAACCTTCCCCTCAGCTTCTCCCCCAACATCTCTCCCTCTCTCCCCAATCCCCCACCTGTGGCCTGCCAGCTTCCTTTGCCTCTCAACCCCTTTCCTGATGTCCTGCTTGCATTGGCCATAAGAACAGCCTGCGACACATCCCGTCCTCCTTGACAGTGAAAGTGAATCACTGCTGCCACTTTTGAGGTACACCACGGAGGCAGATCCTAGGCCACTGGCGGAGGAGAGAGGGGAATGTGGTGCCGCTGCTGGGTGGGCCTGATCCCCACATGGGTGGGCCTGTGCCCAGCTAGACCTACCTGTAGTTGTTTCTGAGTTGCAGAAATGATCAGTCAGTTCCTACTCCATTTCTCTTCCTTTCTTCTGATCAGCGCAATTGGTCTAAATCTGGATAGTCCAGTGTTTCCTGTCAAAACCAAATGACTGCCTGCAGATGGGAAACTGTATGAAATAAGCCTTGGGAGCTCGTGCTGGGACTTTTCTTAGTTTGCCTAAGACTGTGAGATGTAAAACCATGGGTTTGGCTCGTTCTGAGCCAGGCTGAAGCCAGACAGCTGTTGACAATTAATGAAACGAAGAGTAACTTGATCCCTGGTCCCGGCCCTTTCCGGATTACCACTATTTACATTCCAACACCACTTTCTTCCGAAAGGTTTTGGCAGTGCCGAGCTCCTTAACAATTCCCCATTCTTTCTGGAAATGAAAACAGCAAAGTTTAAAAGTGGGTGGGTGGGTGGGGGTATCTGTCTTCAGGTCAATAGTAGCCCAAGTGGTCCTTTGGCATTGGCCAGCCCTGAGTTCAGTCCAGGATACTGTGACCAAGCAGGCAGGAGCCTGTCTGTGGGGGTGGGGTCAGCAGTAGAAAGCGAGGGAATCAAGTTTTATTAAAATTTGGATGCATCGCAATATCATACATTCAAAACGATTTACAATTAAAAATGGGGTCCAAATTATTACATACAACAAAAAACGTGGACATTACAGACTTGCACATGAGGGAAGTGGGACGAACTACCATAAGCTGAGTAAAGACATGAAAGGGAAGAACAATAGGAGGATAAGAGCTTAAAAAAAAGTAGAAAGAAAACCTAAAAATGCTATAAATTCTCGAGGCCTGGAATAAAGGAACCAATAATTTCTGCAAAGTGAAGCAGAAAGGAAATACCCTGCATGAATTATGACTCTAAGGCATCCTTGTACAGCCATGGGTACAAGTGGATCGATTTTTCATGCCGTCAAAAATGACAAAGACTAGGGGGCACTCGATGAAGTTACAGGGAAATGCTTTTAAAACCAATGGGAGAATAGTTAAGCTCTGGAACGCGTTGCCAGAGGATGTGATAAAAGCGGATAGTATAGCTGGTTTTAAGAAAGGTTTGGACAAGTTCCTGGAGGAAAAGTCCATAGTCTGTTATTGAGAAAGACATGGGGGAAGCCACTGCTTGCCCTGCATCAGTAGCATGGAATGTTGCTACTCTTTGGGGTTCCAGAATCTTTTGTTACTCTTTGGGGTTCCGGAATCTTTTGTTACTCTTTGGGATTCCGGAATCTAGCACTTCTTTAGGATTCAGAATGGAATGTTGCTACTCTTTGGGGTTCCAGAATCTTTTGTTACTCTTTGGGGTTCCGGAATCTTTTGTTACTCTTTGGGATTCCGGAATCTAGCACTTCTTTAGGATTCAGAATGGAATGTTGCTACTCTTTGGGGTTCCAGAATCTTTTGTTACTCTTTGGGGTTCCGGAATCTTTTGTTACTCTTTGGGATTCCGGAATCTAGCACTTCTTTAGGATTCAGAATGGAATTTTGCTACTCTTTGGGGTTTCAGAATCTTTTGTTACTCTTTGGGATTCCGGAATCTTTTGTTACTCTTTGGGATTCCGGAATCTTGCTATTCTATACGATTCTGAATGGAATGTTTCTACTCTTTGGGTTTTGGCCAGATTCTAGTGACCTGGATTGGCCACCGTGAGAACGGGCTACTGGACTTGATGGACCATTAGTATGACCCAGTAAGGCTATTCTTATGTTCTCATATTATTTTCTTCCTTAATAAATGCTGGTAGAGAGTTCCATATTTTAGGCGCAGTAACTGCAAAGATCTTTTCTTAACTAGTCTTTATTATTCTTAGCGAATGAATTACTAGGTTTTTATCCTCTGATCTCAGGCTTCTAGTAAGAGTATACGGGGATAGTGTACCTTTCAAGGAAAGAAGGGGCTTTAGTTGTTACAATTTTGAAAGTTAGTAGTGCAATTTTAAAGGAGATTCTATGTAGCCAGTGAACTTTTTTGAGGAGAGGAGTTACATGGTCAAATTTTTTCCTGTTTGTAATAATTTTGATCACAGTATTCTGGATTAATTGTAAGCTTCAGATTGATGAGGGGCTGGCGAAGGAGAAGAGACGGGGGAGACTAACTAAAGAGGGAGGCTTCATGGACTGATGAGGGACAGGTTAAAGAGAGAGACTGAGGGAGAGGGAGAGAGAGACAGAGGGGGCAGCTGAGTGGGGACAGAAATGTCTTCATTCACTCCCTTGTAATTTCAAAACTAGATTACTGTAACTCCCTCTATAAAGGCATATCACAAAAAGAAATAAGACGCCTACAAATAATCCAAAACACGGCAATAAAAATCATAACAAACTCAAGGACATTTGATCAGACACTCCACTTCTTAAAAGTGCACACTGGTTACCGATTTCTCACAGAATCACTTATAAAATAGCCCTCCTAACTTTTAAAATTCAACAGTCTAATGTGCCAGCATTCTTGAACATAAGAACATAAGAACTGCCGCTGCTGGGTCAGACCAGTGGTCCATCGTCCCCAGCAATCTGCTCACACAGCGGCCCTTAGGTCAAAGACCAGTGCTCTAAATTAGTCTAGCCTTACCTGCGTACATTCCAGTTCAGCAGGAACTTGTCTAACTTTGTCATGAAACCCTGGAGGGTGTTTTCTCCTACGACAGACTCCGGAAGAGCGTTCCAGTTTTCCACCACTCTCTGGGTGAAGAAGAACTTCCTTACATTTGTATGGAATCTATCCCCTTTTAACTTTAGAGAGTGCCAGTGGTGTACCTAGGGGAGGTGGGGACCAGTCCGCCCCGGGTGCACACATCAAGGGGGTGCACAGAAGAGAGCTGAACAGGGACGACGGGGGACCCGCGGGGATCCCGCAGGGTTAAATACAACTCGAGCCGCAAGGCTCGTCTTCTGTTCCTACCTGCCCTGCCGTGCACACATAGCCGACCAGAAGTCTTCCCCGATGTCAGTGCTGACGTCGGAGGGAGGGCTTAAGCAAAGCCTGCCATCCGCCGTCAGCGCTGACATCGGGGAAGACTTCCTGTCGGCTATGTGTGCGTGGCAGAGCAGGCAGGAAATGGAAGACGAGCCTCACGGCTCGAGCTCCATTTGGCTGAGAAAGTTGCTAAGATGAGGGCTGGGAGGTAAATGTGGAACATAAAAGGGAAGAGGGAGTGTATTTTTGGACACAAGGCATGAACTTGGGAAAGAGTATGGAGGAAGGGAGGGAAAGGGATGCTGAGGTGGGGGAGGGAGTGCGTTTTTGGACACAAAGCATGAACTTGGGAGAGAGGATGGAGGAAGGGAGGGAATGAGGTGGGGGAGGGAGTGTGTTTTTGTACACAGAAGGCATGAACTTGGGAGAGGAAGGGAGGGAAAGAGATGCTGAGGTGGGAGAGGGAGTGCGGTTTTGGACACAGAAGGCATGAACTTGGGAGAGGAAGGGAGGGAAAGAGATGCTGAGGTGGGAGAGGGAGTGCGGTTTTGGACACAAAGCATGAACTTGGAGAGAGGATGGAGGAAGGGAGGGAATGAGGTGGGGGAGGGAGTGTTTTTTTGTACACAAGGCATGAACTTGGGAAAGAGGATGGAGGAAGGGAGGGAAAGAGATGCTGAGGTGGGGGAGGGAATGTGTTTTTGGACACAGAAGGCATGAACTTGGGAGAGGAAGGGAGGGAAAGAGATGCTGAGGTGGGAGAGGGAGTGCTGTTTTGGACACAAACATGAACTTGGGAGAGAGGATGGAGAAAGGGAAGGAATGAGGTGGGGGAGGGAGTGCGTTTTTGGACACAAGGCATGAACTTGGGAAAGAGGATGGAGGAAGGGAGGGAAAGAGATGCTGAGGTGGGGGAGGGAATGCGTTTTTAGACACAGAAGGGATCCCCAGCCAACTGCAAAGGAAGTCCTCAGCTGACAGCTTGGGGGTTCTCATCAGCTGAGTATTTATATTTTATATTTACATTAGAGGCTCTGGTAGAAACCCATTTAAAAAGTATGTATTCTTCCCAATTAATATTTCCAAATTAATAAAGTGTCTGCTTATTTGTAAATGGGTCTCTACCAGAGCCTTTAATTCAGTAGCATAATTAAATGAAATAACTATTTCTGAAGTTTATAGGGACGGGCGGGGACGAAGGGGATTCCTCACGGGGATGGGTGGGGACGGAGGGATTCCTAGCGGGGACTGGTGGGACTTCTGTTCCTGCACAACTCTCTAGTGCACAGCTGGCCACACCTCCTGCCGCTGCTGCTTTCCTTAACCAGCAGCAGCGGCAGTAAACAGGGGTGTCCGCGGGTGCTCACCGGCATTGCTCATCTTCTGGCCAGCTCCCCTGCTGAAAGCCAAGGGCGTCCGCTCCTAGCATGATCATGATGTCAGAGAGAAGGCTTCCGATGCAGCTGCGGATGCCCGTGGCTTTCAGCAGGGGAGTCGGCGAGACATGCTGGGCAGGGAAGGAGGGAGGGTAGAAATGCTGCACAGAGAAGGGGGGAGGGTAGAAATACTGCACAGGCAAGGGAGGGGGGAGACATGCTGCTGCTGCAGCACCTAATTGGGGAGAGAGAGGGAAGGAGTGAGAAGAGAGAGGAACCAGAGATGCCAAGTCCATGGGAGGGAGGGAAAGGAAAAAAGGAAAGGAGATACCAGACCATGGATGGGGAGGAAGAGATGACATGGCATGAGGGAAGGGAAGGAGATAGAGATACCACATCATGGTGTGGAGTGGGAAAGAAGGAAGGAAAGGAGAAGAGAAAGAGAGAAATGCCAAAGCATAGAGGAGGGGGTGGAGACAGAAAAATGGAGAGGGGTGAAGCTGAAATGAATCATGTGCAAAGGAGAGAAGGGACCCCAGATATACAGTTTATTAAAGGGACATAGAAAGAGGGAAGATGCCATATGGAAGAGAGAGAGGGTGGACAGTAGATGGAAGTGGTAGAGAGAGAGAGGGCAGAAGCTGGGTGGAAGGGGCAAAGAGAGGGCAGATGTTACATGGAAGGGAGAGAGGATAAATGCTATATAGAAAGAAGAGAGCAAAGAAGATGATTAAAGCAGAAACGACAAAAGGTAGAAAGATTTTTTTGTTGCTTTACTTAGAATCAAGTAGTATTGTAACTGTATTGATAAAAGTTTATAAATAGGAAATGGAAATAAGGCAATTTTTTGGACTTAACCCCTTTCCTCAGGCCAGGATACCTTAACAGCAGTATACTGTACTGTTCTGAAAGTCTCGATCATATCTCCTCGCAGTCTCCTTTTCTCAAGGGAGAACAATCCCAGTCTCTTAAGTCGTTCCTCATATTCCAAGTTCTCCATACCTTTTATTAGCTTCGTTGCTCGTCTCTGCACCCTCCAGTTTTATATCCTTCTTTAGGTTGGGAGACCAATGTTGGACACAGTATTCCAAGTGTGGTCCGACCATTGGGGTAGTTCACCCCCACCCCTTATTACGCCACTGTACATGGGCACAATTATAGCTTGCTACAGCCCTGGGCCAAGGCGTTATTCCCTAAGGTTCTGATAGTCATCTGGCAACAGCTAAATAGCAGATAACTGGCTATCTGGTAGCTATCTCCCACTGAACATCCAGCTCAGCGGATTGGCCGGTCGCGTGACCTAGCCAATATTCAGTGGATCACCAGCTAAGTTTGGCTGCCAGATTTAGCCACCTAAAAGGGTGGTCTAGCTTTGGCCGCTAAGACTTATCCTTTGACCTGCTGAATATTGACCTAGCCAGATACATCTAGGCCGGCCAAAAATAGACTGAAAATCCTGAAAATGCTGGTGCCGGCATTGAATTTCCAGTACTTCTGTGGACCACAGGCGATCACTAGCTGTGTCCCACAGTCCGAATTTCATGTGGGGAAGTAAATTATTCTGGTACCACATGTTCATGGCAGATCACAAAGAAAGTATTAATGCTAGGGTTACCATATTTGTGATACATCCTCAAAAGAAGTAGAGTATAGCTTATTATTTTTTATAGTGCTATATGTACGAGGGGCCGCTGAAAAGTTCTCAGCCCAATGATGTGGAGCCATGAACCTTACAAGTTATGCCACACTTTTCATGACACTTCACTAGTACATAGGCACGAGTATAGGGAAACCAAGCCATTGTGACATCACCGATGAGGTTGGCTCTTAGGCATTGGTGGAATGAGGCATTATGACATCACAATACCAGGGATCACTGAAAAGTTCTCAGCCCAGCCAAAAAGAGAATGGGAAGTGTGGCGCAGTGGTTAAAGCTACAGCCTCAGCACCCTGAGGGTGTGGGTTCAATCCCTCACTGCTCCTTGTGACCCTGGGCAAGTCACATAATCCCCCATTGTCCCAGGTACCTTAGCTAGACTGTGAGACAAGGAAAATGTTTGAGTACCTGACTAAATTCATGCAAATTCTTCTAAGCTCCCCTGGGATAATGGAATAGATAAATAAGCCATGAAACTTACTTAAAGCCACTCTGTTCTCCAATAATCTTTTTGCCTTTCAATGTTTTTTAATGCCTTCCATTTCACTATTTCCTGTGGTGAGCTCACTAATTGGAGAAGAGCCCTTAAATTTCAGTTAAGGTTAAGAGGGGAAAGGAGCCTCAGCCCAATTAAACAAGAGGGTGCCAAAACCCTAGTCTGGTCCACCTTCAAACTCAAAAAGGGATAGATGCTAGACTGAGATTTTGGCAACTGCCTCACTTGACCCAGCAGGATGGGTGAAGACGAGAGAGATGGGGAGATACCAGATCGCAGGTGGGGAGGGGGTATTGGAAGGAGAGGGGGGGGGGGAACACCACACCAATGTAAGTAATGACTTTTCCAAACGAGGTTTCCACATATTCAAATAAATACCACCTAATCCAGAGAATGAGCCAGCATGCATAAAGTTCCAACAACATCTGTCTTCTGTACTCACATCAGCTAAAGAATTAAAAAGAAATCTGTTTGATTACACTAACAGTATATTTTGGCTCTCTCTTCCACTTGTTAAACGTTATTTCTGTGCATTGAAGTGGGGCAAACTGCTTTCTCTAAGATTGACCCAAGGATCTTACCTCCCTGAATTTGTTACAAGAGTTTTCCAGGAAAAGCAGGACGTGACTCTGATCCACAGCTGGCAAAAGGTCCAAGTGGATTCCCAAATGAAACCGCAGTCAGTAAAGTCTTAAACTTGATCTCAGAAGAATTTTCCCAGAAATTTAGGCAGGAGTTTTCATGGGAGGGTTGCAGCCTTTGGTACGACAGATAGGAAGATGCATCTGGATTTCCTGGTTGTTCTTGGGTGCAGCCTGGCACGGTCATGCACTAAGCAAACAGCAGCCACTGATCTTTGTCCCTCTGTAATACACCTGCCGAGGTCCAAGACAACAGAGGCATTCATGGCCATCCTGGGGCTTTCAGGGTTTGGACTGTGAACTCCAGGCTGGCTTTAGGGCTTTGATCAGGGTATCTGAAAAGTGAAGGGCTCACCAGGTCTTAGCACTCAACAAAAGGCAGCCCAGCCGTTTCCACCTTCTGGCAAGGCCTTATCGGGACATCTGAGCTGAGCAGAGTTTACTTTTCAGAGCTGCTAATTCAAAACAGAGCCATTCCCTGCCACTATGTTGTAATATTTGAAAAGTCCATCTGTTCTTTCTCTTTAAATCCATGCAATGAACCCGTGTGTGTGAGTGGATGGGATGGGAAAGGGATTGGGACTTGTAGACCACCTTTTTGTAGCTATACAACCAACATTCAAGGCGGTTTACATACAGATACTTCAAGCATTTTCCTTTTCAGTCCTGGTGGGCTCACAATCGATCTAATGTAGTGGAGGGTCTGAACTCACAACCTCAGGGTGCTGAGCCAATAGCTCTAACCACTGCACCACACTCTCCTCTTCCAGTGGATCAACATGATCCAAGGTCAGCTAGAAACCTGGTAATGATTCTGAAGTCACATCACAGTTAAAATCTAAATGTTAGAGAGAGACAAGCTGCATGTAAACATCACATCATGAGACAGAATGAGAACAGAAGAACATAATTGCTGCTGTGGTCCATCGTGCCCAGCAATCCGCTCCCGTGGCGGCCCTTAGGTCATGGGTAGGCAATTCTGGTCCTCGAGAGCCAGAGCCAGGTCAGGTTTTCAGGATATCCACAATGAATATGTATGAGATGGATTTGCATGCACTGCCTCATGCATATTTATTAGGGATATCCTGAAAACCTGACCTGGCTCCGGCTCTCAAGGACTGGAATTGCTTACTACTGCCTTAGGTCAAAGACCAGTGCCCTAACTGAATATAGCCTTACTTGAGTATGTTCTGTTCCAGTAGGAACGTATACAACCTTGTCTTGAATCCCTGGAGGGTGTTTTCCCCTATAACAGAGCATTCCAGTTTTCTACCACTCTCTGGGTGAAGAAGAACTTCCTTATGTTTGTACGGAATTTATCCCCTTTCAACTTTAGAGAGTTTCCTCTCGTTCTCTCTACCTTGGAGAGTGTGAACAGTCTGTCTTTATCTACTAAGTCTATTCCCTTCATTATCTTGAATGTTTCGATCATGTCCCCTCTCAGTCTCCTCTTTTCATGGGAGAAGAGGCCTAATTTCTCTAATCTCTCACTTTACGGCAACTCCTCCAGCCCCTTAACCATTTTAGTCGCTCTTCTCTGGACCCTTTCGAGTAGTACTATGTCCTTCTTCATGTACGGCGACCAGTGCTGGACGCAGTATTCCAGGTGGGAGCATGATACAGTGGCATGATAACCCTCTCCGATCTGTTCGTGATCCCCTTCTTAATCATTCCTAGCATTCTGTTCACCCTTTTAACCGCTGCCGCACATTGCGCGGACGGCTTCATCAACTTGTCTACCAGTACTCACAAGTCTCTTTCCTGGGGGGTCTCTCCGAGTACTGCACCAGACATTCTGTATTCATGTATAAGATTTTTCTTACTGACATGCATCACCTTACACTTATCCATGTTAAACCTCATTTAATAATTATAATAATAACTTTAGTTTTGTATACCGCAATACCACAAACAGTTCAGAGCGGTTTACAATGCAAGAGACTGTACATATACAGCGGAGATATTTATACAGTGAAAGTACAGTGCGAGAGACTTATAGAGCAAGATACGATGCAAGAGACTGTATAATGCCGTTAAGATATGCAAAGATAGTATTGTCTATTTACCCCCACTCTGTTTCTTATCCGCCAACCAGTTTTTAATCCATGTCCATTTATAAATCCATTTATAAATATGTTGAAGAGCATGGGTCCAAGCACCGAACCCTGCAGCACTCCGCTCGTGACGCTTTTCCAGTCCAAGTATTGTCTATTTACCCCCACTCTCTGTTTCTTATCCGCCAACCAGTTTTTAATCCACGTGAGTGAGTATTTCACCCTCGATTCCATGGCTTACAGTTTTTTGAAGTAGTCGTTCATGCGGGACCTTGTCGAACGCCTTCTGAAAATCCAGATATACAATGTCGACCGGGTCACCCTGCCTGTTTACTCCCTCAAAGAAGTGCAGCAAGTTCGTATTGGCGTGTAATAAATAAACGGAGAGCCCTCAGTACGGACCCCAAAGTGATGGACTGGGTCAGGAACTGGTTGAGTGGAAGGCGACAGAGGGTAGGATGCATAGGGAAGAGGTATGGCCAGTAGGAAAAAAGAGGTATTGATGCTCCTGTATAAGACTTTGGCGTAAGGAAGTTCTTCACCCAGAACGTGGAGGTCTGGAACGCTCTCCCGGAGGCTGTTATAGGGGAAAGCACCCTTCAGGGATTCAAGACAAGGTTGTATAAGTTCCTACCGGAACAGAACATACACGTAAGGCTAGACTCAAATAAGGCACTGGTCTTTGACCTAAGGGCTGCCGCGTGAGTGAACTGCTGGGCACGATGGATCACTGGTCTGACCCAGCAGCGGCAAATCTTATGTTCTTATGCAGTTTGGAACAGTGATGAAATCATTGCATAGGATGCTTTGTAGAATTAGATCTTTGATGAAATGCTTCTCTGAATCATATCTGAAAACTTTGTGATATAGTTTGGTTTAAGTTACACTATTGTAATGCATGAGTGCAATGGCCTCCCTCTGCTGATTCAAACAGCTGATTCAGAGTACCGCAGTTAAATTATTATCTGGAACAAAAAAATTGATAAAGACGCTCCTGTTTTGGCTCTCCATCATTGGTTACTGGTCTCTTACTGGATTAAGTTTAGGATCTTGGTGTTAGTTCATTGAGCTTTATATACTGATCATCCTGAGTATTTTTGCAAGTCTTCCGATTCCAGAGCTAGAGAATGACACGGGGACAAATTTTTCTCCTTCCCAGTGGGAGCTAATTTTCCTGTCCCAGCGAGTTCTTTTCCTGTCCCTGCCCCATTCCTGAAAGCTCCGTCCTCATCCACACAAGCCTCAAACCCTTTAAAATCCTAAGTGGCAACATTCTAGAGCTGAGATTGTGATGTCATAATGCCTCATTCCACCAATGCCTAAGCTCTGTCCTCATCCACACAAGCCTCAAACCCTTTAAAATCCTAAGTGGCAACATTCTAGAGCTGAGATTGTGATGTCATAATGCCTCATTCCACCAATGCCTAAGCTCTGTCCTCATCCACACAAGCCTCAAACCCTTTAAAATCCTAAGTGGCAACATTCTAGAGCTGAGATTGTGATGTCATAATGCCTCATTCCACCAATGCCTAAGCTCCGTCCTCATCCACACAAGCCTCAAACCCTTTAAAATCCTAAGTGGCAACATTCTAGAGCTGAGATTGTGATGTCATAATGCCTCATTCCACCAATGCCTTAGCTCCGTCCTCATCCACACAAGCCTCAAACCCTTTAAAATCCTAAGTGGCAACATTCTAGAGCTGAGATTGTGATGTCATAATGCCTCATTCCACCAATGCCTAAGCTCCGTCCTCATCCACACAAGCCTCAAACCCTTTAAAATCCTAAGTGGCAACATTATAGAGCTCAAATTGTGATGTCATAATGCCTCATTCCACCAATGCCACAGCTCTGTCCTCATCTGCACAAGCCTCAAATCCTTTAAAATCATAAGTGTTAAGGTCGAGCTTACAGGAATGGGGCAGACACAGCAACTAAACTCACGTGGACGGTACAGGGAAGTTGAGTTCCTGCGGGGACAGGGAAAAATGTGTCCCTGGGTCATTCTCTACCCAGAGCATAGCCTTTTCAAATCCTACTAATCATTTATATAGCACTGCTAACATATGCGATGCTGTACATTAAACATGTAGGAGACAATCCCTGCTCAGTAGAGCTTACAATCTAATTAAAACAGACAAAACAGGACAAATAGGGGTTAGGGAGTTTCTCACAGAAGGAATGATAAAACATATAAGGGAACTTTACAAGTGAGGAGGAGTTAGAAGTTAAAAGCAGCTTGGAAAAAGTGGGCTTTTAACCTGGATTTGAATCCTGCCAGGGACAGAGCTTGTCATACGGATTCAGGCAGTCTGTTTCAGGCATATGGCGTAGCAAGATAGAAGGGATGGGGTCTGGGGTTGGCAGTAGAGGAGAAGGGTACAGATAAGAGAGAGAGAACGCACTTGTAAGTCAATAAGAGGAGTTTGGACTGTATGCGGGAATGAATAGGGAGCCAATGAAGTGACTTGAGGAGAGGGGTAATGTGAACATAGCAACACTGGCACAATACAAATCATCACAAATGCAATTGCGTTCAGTTTTCTGACATGTACGTCTTCCTTTGTTTATCTGGATCCATTATGGAAAACTCCATGGGAATGGGGTTAGTCGTTGCCATGGAATTTCCATGGGAGTGTAGAAGAAATCTCTGGTGACTTCAGAATGAGGCTTGGAACGCCCAGAGAGATAGCTGGAACGACCATCCCAAAAAACTATGGGATGGTAACAAGAGAGCTGCTAGCAAGTAAACGGAGGAGATGAATTGTGATAAGTGGGAAAAGCCTATTTCAAATGATAATGTCGTTTTAATTCGTTTCAAAAATACAATTTTAACACCCAATCTCCATCTCCTTTTAAAGTCCATGTCACCAACAAAGTGGCTGATGATACTAGATCCAATTCTAAAGATCCCACCTTGGAACCCCCAGGCAATCCCCAAAGCCCGACTCCCCAGGTCTAACCAAATGCACATGAGAACATTGACCGAAAGGGACCAGTCCGGTTCCTACCTTTCTATTTGCCCATATTCGTTACACGGTAAAGAAAATTCAGGTCATGGCCGCTATCTTGAAACTTCTTTTCTCAGTGCAGCTGAATATTGACCTCAGCAGGCCTTATTCAACTCACTTAGCATAAATTCTCTAGAAAAAAATGTTAGTTGGTAGCCCATTTTGTTTATCTTTCATTACAAATTAACTATGTCATTCCATTTACAAGATATCTCAAGGTTGTTATACTAACCTGTAGGATTTCCCACAGGTTGGCTGCTTTCATGGGAAAGTTTGCTACTAAAGAATAACATGGGGAAGAAATTTGTCCCCATCCCGTCCCTTCACTTAACTGTGGAGACTCCATGGGGCAGTGAATGGCCTTGTCCCTGTCCCTGTCCCTGTGGCGACCACTTATTTTTCCTTCCCATTTGTGTCATTCTCTATTTGCTACCCATTCGGATTTTCCAGGAAGCAAACTATTAGGACAAATATTTCTCTCAGAGTAGCCAAAAATTATCATTTTTACAAAACTCCAGGTGCAAAAAAACATTTTTGCTTGTTGGCTTTCAAAATAATCTGCTTTTGCATCCCAGCAGTTTAGACATGAAAGTTTAGTACATGGATAGGTCTAACTTTGCAAACATTTTTTGTAGAACCACATGCCAAAAGGAGAGGGAACTGGCCCTAGCTCCCTAATCAAATAGAAGGCATCAAGACCATGGAGAACACAGGCTCTCTTCACCAGTAAAAGCAAAAAACTATATATGACGATCTACTAACCATCAGAGCAGTGAAAATAGACCACCACATCTCCCAGTTATTGACCAAGACAACCAACTACAAAACATTCAGGAAAGAACTAAAAATATTGTCAAATGATCTAACTAAAACTTTATAAACCCTTCCCCAGATCCCATCGCTCATGCAATCCATCAATTCTTGCAAGCTCCCGGGGAATGCCCAGACCAGTAGAACTGAAAGGTATTGGCGGGATAGAAAACACTAATGTAATGTAATGAAATTCTGCCCTCATTTAGCCTCCTGTCCTGGTTAAATTATGGTACAGCAATGAGACAAAAGACTCAAGCTTAGATGAGAGGAAAAGGGAGAAAGACCACTAGAATAAGCAGGAGTGGCTGCAGAATATATGAAACTACATTACACACAATGGCTTGCTCACACGCTGAGGGCACCTGTCATTTCAATTTATTGTCTGTTGTGCTCCACCTGATTGTGTATGTTATTTTGTAAACTGGCTAGAATTGCTTAGATAGAGCAAGTTAGAAATTGATAAAAATGTTTCTGGGTTTTTGTGCATTTTGCAGACATTGTGGTCTTCTGTAAAAAGCAGTTTCTTTGGCCTCCTAATCTCTTAACACTTCACATCTATAGGACCTTTCATCTTCCAATATTCAAAGCAATTTAAGCAGGCAGGGGAGGCTCCTGCCACTTAAATCGCTTGAGGCTGCCCAACCACTAGTGCTATTGAACATTGGCTAGCTAGGTCCAAAGTGGATGGGGCAGAGGCAATACCAGGGTGGAGTGGGGGATGCAGGTAGTCAGACCTATTATTTTGGGTGGGCCCTTCCATCATCTTCCCCTCTCCGCCTGAACTTAGCTCAGCATTTCTGCTGTTTCTCCCACTTCCCCCTCTACCCCCAATAGACTGGCATCTGCCCCCTCTCTAAATACTCTTGTCTCTCACTGGTGTACTTCAGAGGTGTCCCAGTGACTGTGGCGATTTACCTTCATTGCCTGTACCCCATCAGGCTTCCCTCTGCCACATCCTGTCAGTGAGGAAACAGGAAGTGACATCAGCAAGAGGGAACCCTGTCAGGGGTTGATGCAGCAGCAAAGATGCCTGTTAGTTACACTAGGGAGGGACAGGGGATTCAGAGAGGAAGGAGAGAGGGGAATGAGGTGCTGCCACTCGGTGGGCCTGTGAATTTTTGTGCCCACCCAGGCTCAACTGTGAGTGCCGGCATTAAACACTAGTTAGCACCTGCATAACTTCCAAGTCAAAGCCTAAGCATATCCATCTCCCCTCCCTCTCACCCACCCAATCCCCCTCCCCCCTCGATGACTAGATCTGCACCTCCCAGCCATCCTATCTCACACTTGGCTCTCCCTACTTAGTGAGCCAATGGGGACAGAAAACCCCACTTGCAGCTGGCCTGACACTGAATATTATTATTATTTTTTTTTTTTTTTGGGGGGGGGGGGGATTTAGCCAGCAACAGTCAGTATAACAAAAAAAATGCTGACCATTGCCAGCCAAATATTGGCCAATGTGCCTTTATCTGCAAACATTTTACTTAGTCTTTTCTCCCTATTACCCTTTAGAGCTGCAGGAGCTTTGCATTTTCTGTTCTTATTGCCATCACAGCTCTGGCCACAGATCTCCTCTGCGTTGCAGTTATTCTTGATTTCAGTTGAGATCATGTATCTCATTCTGGACTGTCAGCATTCTGTATGTAACTTAGGTTTTCACTACTATTTCTTGCTAATTTGAGCACCGGTGCATTTCTGTTTTCATGATTTCCTTAGATGAGGTTTCTTAGAATACTGTACAGTATTTGTCTACTTTTAGGCTATGAAAAAGCTCTTTCTGCCCCCTAGTGGTTGCTGTTTTCCATGTGGCCTCTTTTTACTACTGTCTCCATCTTGCTTAATTTATTCCATTATTGCCAATCTGGAGAACTGTCTTCGTGAAAATCTCATTGAAAGTTTTGTTCACATTGTAATAACTAAACAAATTAACTCTCTTAAATATACCTTATACCTTTATTTTCCTATTATTCTTTTGATATGTGATTACTCAATTAACTTCTCTCATGTTATGTTGTCGCCTTTTCCAGATATAACTTTATGCCATTTACTCTCAAGATTGTTCTGAGCTCTAGAACATTTGTGTGAAGAAACATTTTAGTTCATGATGACATTTCCTGATTTTAGAGACCAACACTGGAAGAGTCCATGGTCAGTAGAAGCTGGAATTAAAGTGGAATTTTTTTTTTCCTCCAGAAGAGAGTGGTTGAGTCTTGGTACCAGTCTAGATTTTGACAAATAGGCCGAGGTCACTTTCACTCTAGATAAGCATTGCTGCTTCTATTAGAATTTCAGTTGCCATTGAGTTTGTCTGATATGTATTCTCACCAGAGGAACAGCATGCATTTTCCTGCCATATAGCTTCACTGAGACTCTAGCTAGTGTTTTTTAGGGTTAATTTTAACCTGGACATTAAATGTTGAATCAGGGAAACTAATTTGAGGCAGAAATGCTTTTCCTGATGCTTTATCTATTTTAGTTCCAGGCAGAGGGAGTGGTTCCATGTGCAAGCTGTCTTCATGAAGAAAGTAAAGGAACTGAGAGAGGAGGTGGCAAGACTGAAAAGCATTCATGAGAATGATAAGTTCATCCATGAAATGGTTCATGAGGCATCAAAGATTTCCAGCAGTGGGGAAGGGGAAGCCGTACTGAGGGAGGACAGCTGGACTCAGATTATGGGACCCTGCAGTACTCTACCTGATAAGTGGATGAGATGAGACCATCCCAGGGTGATGAAGGACCAAAGCTCGAAAGCCCCAAAGTTGCTGGATCTGTGAGCACTAGGAAGCGTAAAGTAGTGGTGGTTGGCGATTTTCTTCTGAGGGGTATAGAGATGTCCATCTGCAGACCAGACATGATGTCCTAGGAGCTATGCTGTCTGCCTGGTGCCAAAATCCAAGATGTTACAGGGAGCTTGCTGAGACTCATCAAGCCTAATGAGTGTTACTCAATGCTGCTCATCCATGTTGGCAGTAATGATACTGCTAGGTACAACTCCAAACATATCAAAAGTGACTTAGTGGCTCTGGGAGAGAAGGTAAAGCAGTTCGATGCACAGGTGGTATTCTTGTTGATCCTCCCTGTTGAGGGTAAAGATCAAAACAGAAATGAAGGTGTACATGCTCATGTGGTGTTGTCAAGAGCGTTTTGGCTTCCTGGACCATGGGATGATTTTCCAAGGGATGGTGTGCATCTATCAAAGAAGGGAAGAAGTGTCTTCAGCGGCAGATTGACTAACCTGCTGAGGAGGGCTTTAAACTAGAATCATTGAGGCAGGGTGATCAAAGCCCCCAGGTATGTGAATCATTAAATACTTCTACACACATGGGGAAAAGAGGCAGTGTCTGGAAAGCGGTATATACTAATGCTTGAAGTATGGGAAACAAGGCTCTGGATCTAGAGCAGGGGTGTCAAAGTCCCTCCTTGAGGGCCGCAATCCAGTCGGGTTTCCAGGATTTCCCCAATGAATCTGCATGAGATTTATTTGCATGCACTGCTTTCATTGTATGCTAATAGATCTCATGCATATTCATTGGGGAAGTCCAGAAAACCTGACTGGATTGTGGCCCTCAAGGAGGGACTTTGACACCCCTGCTCTAGAGGCTATGATGAAGAGGATGAGTTGGATTTAGTGGCAATCACGGAGAACAATGACTGGGATATAGTTAAACCGGGCTATAATCTGTTCAGTAAAGACAGGACAGGAAGAAAATGAGGGGGAGTGGTGTTATATGTTAAAGGAGAAAAAGTAGAGCTATATCAGTTCAATAAAACCAAATCAAGTGAACACCAAATACAAAAATATGAGGAAAAGACCTCAGAGCAAATAATGCCTATGTGTCATAACACTTCCAGGGCACCAGTGGATATCATGGGACAAAAACCTCGTAATGTGCAAAATTCATATTTGTGTTATTTGCAAATTCAAAGAAAAAAAATAGCACTTATCTTCCTACTACTGAGGCTTCATCAGGGGTATGCTTAATTTATTGACATTGTGTGCTGTAAATAAGAAAATATAGTCAACATGCTTATAATAGTGAGAAGTAGCACTTAAAAATATTATGTCATTAAAACTCAGACATGACTTACTAGGGTGGTCCCAAAAAATTAATTAACACATTTCATTTGTCCACAAAGCTAATTTTATTATTTTACATAAAAACGAAACACACACAAAATTTGACTTAAAACAGTTTAGGGGGGTCATCCCACCTCGCTGTTTTTTTTAAACTACCGCTAAGATTAACAGTATATTGTAATTCTTGTGTACTCGACAAATCTACGACATAAGAGTCGCCTTTGATGAATGAAACTTCTTTCAGTGGCTGGCCACTAGCTGAAGAACAAATTGCTTCTGTTCTTCATCTTTTGTCAAAGTATGATTTTATTTTTCAATGAGGCTTATCCCTGTTTCTACATTCTTTTGTAGTTATTTGAAGGTCCAAGTTTCCAAGTTTATTTAAAATTTCTTATACCGCTTATCAGACTTCCGAGCGGTGTACAAAAATAAAATCTATCAACATCGTACATACACAAAAATCAGTGTTAAAACTTAACAACAGGTGACAACAGGGGAAGTTAGTATAAAGGACAAGCAGGAACGAAAGGCAAAAGAGAGAACTACAAAATTTTCAAGGAAGAGACGACAAATAAGGGTCGAACAGTAAGTGGGGAAGTGAGCTCTCTAGGGAGAGAAAGAGAAATTAGCCCTTAAAAGGGCATTTATCTCCACAAGGGAAAACACCCTCCAGGGATTCAAGACAAAGTTAGACAATTTCCTGTTGAACCAGAACGTACACAGGTAAGGCTAGACTCAGTTAGGGCACTGGTCTTTGACCTAAGGGCTGCCGCGTGAGCGGACTGCTGGACCACTGGTCTGACCCAGCAGCAGCAATTCTTATGTTCTTAGAAGAGGTGGTGGAGACAGAAACTGTGTCTGAATTCAAAAGGGCCTGGGATAGGTACGTGGGATGGGCAGACTAGATGGGCCATTTGGCCTTTATCTGCCGTCATGTTTCTATCAAGGCTGACACTTCACAAAAGGATTCATCATTCCACAAGATTGTGAATCAACAATGATAACCTGGCACCAGTTAGGAACTTTAACTCTAAAGACTTCCAGAAGAGACAATGTACTCCTTGTGCCTCAAAGATACATTCCAGAAGATTAAGGACCCTAAAACTCTCTATTTATGTTGTCTAGTATTTTGTTATTGTCTTTTGGTCCAGATTCTTTGGACAGTGGACATACTACGTCTACATTATGGATTCTGCACAGTTATTCTGTTTATTTGTAATAAACAACAGTATTGGTATTTGCTGAAACTAAGCAGGGAGTATTCTTTCCCCATAGTTTGTGTGCATATTCTATATTTGGTTTTCATATAGGTAGTTTCAGATTTTCCTAGGCTGGCTGAGGATCCCTACATATCAGTCCTGCATGTGACTCCTCTCCCTCTAATCACTGGAGTTCTGGTTAGAGAGCTGCAAGGGAACGGGGCCAACAGGAAACCCATGGGGATCCTCCCTGGGTCTGTGGGGATCCCGCGAGCAGCTCCCACATGTGTTACCTCAGCAGCACCTCCTTCCTTCCCTCCAGTGCAGTTGCCCCTCCACAAAGCCACATGCAGCGCTCCCAGCACGCTACCCATAGCAGACCCAGAAGTCTTCCTTCCAAAATCAGAGCTAATGTAAAGGGGAAGACTTCCGGGTGAGCTACATGCAAAGACGCAAGTGTGGCTGGAAGGCAGGAAGGAGGCCCATTTGGATGGCTCTGGTACACACCTGCAGAAGGGAGACATGAACTTGGGCCACAGATGGGAGGGAACAAGCAAGCAAGCAGATTGGGACAAGGAAGGGGGAGAGAGGACATGAACATAGGACAAAGGAAGGAGTATGTTGGGTCATGGGAGTGGCATGAATTTGGGACAAGGCTGGATGGAAGGAAGGAAGGAGGGAGGGGAGCATGAACTTGGGACACAAAAGGGAGGGAGGAAGGGGGGCACAAATGTGAGACATAGGAGGGAGGGAATAGAAAGGGAGAATTATTAGGCATGTGTGAGTGAGAGGGAAATAATAATAATAATTTTATTTCTTATATACTGCTATACCAGAAGTTCTAAGCGGTTTACAACAGGGATACATACAGTCAGTGATTGAGATATAAGGTAAGAACAGGCAATCTGAAACAAGGTAAAAAAAACCAGTCAGTCTGGAATACAATTACAGTTGGAAGGGCATCAGTTAAATCTAAAATCTAAAAGTTGGAACAGTGGCGTAAGTAGGAAGTGGACGGCTGTTGGGAATTGGTAATGAGGTAGGAGGAACATAATTAGAGATTAGTACTTGTCAAACAAACGTGTCTTCAGTAATTTTCTAAAGTCAAGGTAAGAAGTAGCCTCAAGTATGGGGTTTCCAAGAGATGGTGCACATGGGGAAAGGAAGAAAGAGGAGAATTGTTGGGCATAAGAACATAAGAATAGCCCCACTGAGTCAGACCAATGGTCCATCAAGCCCAGTAGCCCGTTCTCACGGTGGCCAATCCAGGTCACTAGTACCTGGCCAAAACCCAAGGTTTAGCAATATTCCATGCTACTGATCCAGGGCAAGCAGTGGCTTCCCCCATGTCTTTCTCAATAACAGACTATGGACTTTTCTTCCAGGAACTTGTCCAAACCTTTCTTAAAACCAGCTACACTATCCACTCTTACCACATCCTCTGGCAATGTGTTCCAGAGCTTAACTATTCTCTGAGTAAAAAAAAAATTTTCTCCTATTGGTTTTAAAAGTATTTTCCTGTAATTTCATCGAGTGTCCCCTAGTCTCTGTAATTTTTGACGGAATGAAAAATTGATCCACTTGTACCTGTTCTACTCCACTCAGGATTTTGTAGACTTCAATCATATGTCCCCTCAGCCGTCTCTTTTTCAAGCTGAAGAGCCCTAACCGTTTTAGTCTTTCCTCATATGAGAGGAGTTCCATCCCCTTTACCATCTTGGTCGCTCTTCTTTGAACCTTTTCTAGCGCCACTATATCTTTCGTGAATGCAATACTCCAGATGAGGTCACATCATGGAGTAATACAGGGGCATTATAACATTCTTAGTCTTGTTAACCTTACCTTTTTAAATAATTCCTAGCATCCTGTTGGTTTTTTTGGCCGCCGCCACACATTGGGCGGAAGGTTTCATCGTATTGTCTACGATGATACCCAGATCCTTTCCTTGGGCGCTAATCCCCAAGGTGGACCCTAGCATCCGGTAACTATGATTCAGATGATTCTTCTCAATGTGCACCACTTTGCATTTGTCCACATTAAATTTCATCTGCCTTTTGGACGCCCAGTCTTCCAATTTCCTAAGGTCCACCTGCAATTTTTCACAATCCGCATGCATTTTAACAACTTTGAACATAGAGAAGGAGAGGAGTGAGGTAGAGATGTATGAGGAAGAGAAAGATGAGAGGAAGAAATGTTGGATATGGTGGTGGAGAGGGAATAGTGGGGCAGTTTGAAAGGGATGCGAGGAGGACTGTTGGACATGGTGATGGAGGGAATGGAGGAAGAGATTTGGCATGCTGCTGGAGAGGGGTGATAAGAGAACTGTTGGGCATGGGCTGGCTGGCAAAGTAGAAAGATGCTACACATGGTTCGGGGGATAAGAGAGGAGAAATGTTGGATGTGGCAGTAGAAGGAGTGGGAGAGATGCACCCTGGATTCCTCCCTCTATCTCCCCACTCCCTTTGCAGCAAGGGAAGGAAAGAGAGAGAGATAGTGGACAGTGAGAGAGAGGGAGATATGTTGTACATAGGGGTAGAGGATGAAATGCTGTGCAGGGGTGGGGAGGGAAAAAAGAGGGAGAATGATAAAGGATAGAAGAGAGCTGTACAATGGGAGGGAGTGAAGAGAGAAATTTTAGATCATGGTAGGAGGAACTAATGGACAGCAACCACTTGAAGAATTTGCAGAAGACAGGAAAACAGAAAAAAGGGAATCTGGAACCAACTTGATGAAAAAATAAATCTCCAGACAACAAAGGTAAAAATAAAAAAGAAATTTAGTGACTGAAATATGTTAGCTTTGGGAAAAGTGTATATAGCAGATGTCTTTGTACTGTGTTCAACAGAAAAGGAAATGCTTTTCTGGTTTTATTTCTCCAGCTGAAGACCTCCAAAGGTGGCCAGAACTTCCCTCCACCAAGCGTAGCAGTCGCTGACAGCATCTCTGAGCCACTGAGGTTCCAGCATCTGCTTGACAAAAGGGACCCCCCAAACCACCTTCAGAGGAAGTTCTCAGCTGACATAGTTTGAAGGTCCTCATCAGCTGGAGTATTTATATTTTATATTTACATTAGAGGCTCTAGCAGAGACCCATTTACAAAGTATGTATTCTTTCCAATTAATATCTCCAAATTAATAAAGTATCTTTGCTTATTTGTAAATGGGTCTCTACCAGAGCCTTTAATTCAGTAATTAACTACTGTACTTTTGAAGTTTATTGGGATGGGCAGGGACGAGTCAGCTCTCTTTTTACCTTTTAAACCCAACCTCTCACTTTTGTCTAATTCCTTTACAGCCACCTTTCTTAGTCTATTCCCCGTATAGCTTTACCTCTACAATAAATCAGACACTCTGCAATATTGTCAGACCCTTGGCCTATGGTTTCAGGTTCTGCGGTTTGTACTGAAATGCTTTCTTGAATGTCAACAGTTTATTGTAAAGTCTTCCTAGTTTGGTTAGTTGAATAGCAATGCAAGTGCATTCGTTTTGAGAAAAAAAGAAGGTTGATGCGAAAGAACAGCAAATCTCAATGCTGATCTGAGCTGGGAGTGCAATGCTGCATGTATAGAAGTGATTGCATATAGGTTGTATGGGGAAAATAGTTGCTTTTTTCTACATGATTAACTTTGTCTATATAGGAAATGTCAATCAATCAAGTTTTCCTTGAAAAAATATAGTTGCGAGTCTGAAGCATTAAGATTTCTATTTTTAGAATTCAACACAAAAGCTGGGATACTGACTTTTCATTTCAACAACAAAAAAATCAAACATTCAGTGCTGCTAAAAAATCATTTATTAAAGATTAGCCTATCATTCTTCCCATTAATGGCACATACAATGATTAAAAAAAGGAAAAGATACAATGCATTGTGAAATAAAATGAATCCATAGGCAATAACAAAATAAAACCCCCCAACTAACTAGCATGCCAATGAAATGAAGAACTCATCCATCTGTACAAACAGGAGGAAAATACAAAAATGCCAATTGTAACCCATTCAACCCTGAAATGATCCTTTTTAGTTCATTATGGATTTGATCAGAGAATCAAAGTTAAAAGAGGGAAAGCCTTAGATACAGCTTGTCCTTCACAGCACTGTATCAGCCCTAGTGTCTACACCAAGTCTTGCTCCAACCGCTCTCTTCCCCTCCTCTGGAAGAACTTCAGAAACCCAGCCCCACTACTAAAGTGTTTACAGCAATCTTCATAGAGTGAATAAGGACTGATTGCAATGCAATTCTAAGGATGTACAGACATGTATGTTCACTTTCATACTTTTTCTTATAATATCACAGCAGATCTACGTTCAGACGAAGTAAGTCATTCCTTACCTCAAACACAAATGGAACTGGAAGAGTGAATTCACAGTGCTCCATGCCAACAACTTAAAATATTCCAAAATCTAGAGTATGAAGGGCAGGATAGGTTACAAAATCAATTATATACACAAAGCAGAAGGGCTCCCTTTTATCAAATACAAAGTTGAAAAGTTATCTGTATATTATTTTACCTATTTACTAAAAAATAAATAATTCACAATATGATTGTTCAGTGGTTTTCTTCTTTACAACACTTGCTTCATTTGAACAAACAGACAGACAGACAAATTGAACCTTTCAAAATTACTAACAGAAAGAAATTTGTTGAACAGTTGCACATCTTGGCACTTTTGGAGAAAAATGCATGGAAATTCAAACTCAACTTCCTTCCTCTGTGGAGCGAGATTCAGATTTCAGTTTGACAAACTCCCTGGCTACCTCATCATTGGTTCTTTGGGAGAGGATTCTAAGGATTGTGAGTCCTGTGTCGTCCATATGAATTCTTCGTCCAAGGGGACACCAACAAGCACAGCTGCCTTTATTCACTATATCTCTCAACTGCATCACAGCGATTCCCAGCACATGATCCTCCCGGGCAAAGCAGTAATCCTTAACACACACTTGTAGTTCATAAGAGTCCGGACCATCTTCATTACCAAGTATGCTAAAAAAATAGATGTACATAAATACAACATTACTTCATAGAACTAGTTTCCAAGCATAAGTGCTTCTCAACTTCTTCAAGCCAAGTACCCCCTAAGCCTAACAAATACCAACCGAGTACCCCCGCCCAAGCTCCACCCCTGACCCCACCCCCATAATAATAGTACTAATTGTAACTCAATTTCTTCCATCCATTTTTCAAATACACACTATATAATCTTATTAATACATAATGGTAACCACAAAATTTAAAAAAAACAAAGCACACTGTATGCACAGAAAATGTTAATTATCATTTATATTCAGGGTTTTTTACTTATTTAAAAAATTTCTATACCGTTTTAAGCCAAAATGGTTTACAGGAATATTACAAAGAGGTCAAGGCAGATGACTTTAAAATATGCAATCAGTAAGAACTATAGAAAAATAGACAAATATAGACAGCAGATATAAATTTGCAAAACTGACACATTTTGATCAGTAAATTGAAAAAAAAAATTTTTTTCCTGTCTTTGTTGTCTGGTGATTTCCTGAGTCTCTGGTTGCATTTCCATCAAAAAATATAAAGACTAAGGGACACTCGATGAAGTTACAGGGAAATACTTTTAAAACCAATAAGAGGAATTTTTTTCCCCCTCAGAGAATAGTTAAAGCTCTGGAATGTGTTTCCAGAGGTTGTGGTAAGAGCGGATAGTGTAGCTGGTTTTAAGAAAGTTCCTGGAGGAAAAGTCCATAGTCTGTTATTGAGAAAGACATGTGGGAAGCATGAAATATTGCTACTCCTTGGGTTTTGGTCAGGTACTAGTGACCTGAATTGGCCACCATGAGAACGAGCTACTTGGGCTTGATAGACCATTGGTCTGACCCAGTGAGGCTATTCATATGCTCTTATGAGAAAGGCAATTTTAATTTTTGCTACGAGTAATTAAACTTCTCTTTTATTACAGGGATTTGCAAAGAGATAGCATATGCTCTAAGCCTCTATGGCAGTGGTCTTCACTGCAAGGCCCGTGAGCCAATAGTGGCCCACGGACACCTACGGGGCAGCCCACACAGCTGTCCAGGGTTCTATCCCCTCCTCACATGATCTAGCGCTGCTTCTTCGTCCTGGCAGCTGCTCTGTCACTCTTAGGACCACTAGCAGCATAAGTGAGGTAAACATGCTGCCTTCGATGGCCCAGAAGCTTTCTTTCTGCTATTGCTTCCTGCTCCAATAGGTGGGAAGCAATAGCAGAGGGAAAGCTTCCGGGCTGCTGAAGGCAGCATGTTTACCTCATTCACGCACTACTGGCAGCCCGAAGAGTGAAAGAACGACTGCCAGGAAGAAGGATGAGCAACTACCAGGTCCCAGAGGAGGGAGGCGGGGGGAAGTTTTATTATAGAGATGCTGGACGACTGGGATGGGGAGGAAAGAAAACGAAAGATGTCAGACTTCTGGGGGAGAACAGATGCCAGACTATGGTAGGGAGGAGGAGGGAAGAAAAGGAGAGATACTAGACCACAGGAAGAGAAAAGGGAAGAAAGATGTCAGAAAAACAGAGAGGGAGAAGATGGTGCACAGGGATGGAAAGAGAGAGGGAGGAGATGGTGCCATGGATGGGAGTGAGTAAGAAGGAAAGAGAGATGCTGTTTAAGAAAAGGTTCTACTACAATTTGGGTTTTTGCCAGGTACTTGTGAATCCTCCATGAAGACACAATGCTGGGCTAGATGGCCATTGGTCTGACCCAGTAAAGCCATTCTTATGTTCTTAAGAAAGAGGAAGATGGTGCAAATGGATTTGGAGGGGAGGGCAGAGAGAGGGAGGAGATGGTGCATGTGGATAGATAGGAAGAGAACACAGAAAAGTAGATAGATTTGAGAAGGAAGCAGAAAAATTGAAGAAAGTTGAATATTAAAAGTTAATGCCAAAGCTGGATGCAGGGCAGAAAGTGAAGGAGAGAAATACAGGATATGTATAAGAAGGCCCTGGAAACAGAGTTAAGAGCACAGGCAGAAGGAAGTACAACTAGATGATTAGAAAAATAAAATCAACAGATAAGGGCAGAAAAAATTATTTTAATTTCAATTTAGTGATTGAAATGTGTTAGTTTTGAGAATTTATATCTGCTGTCTATATTTTGCATTGTTCAGGAAGAAATGCAATTGTTTCTACACTTCTCCCTCCATATTTGCAGTTTCAGCATTCGCAATTTCGATTATTCACGGTTTTTAGCTTGCTGGCTCCTCCCCCCAAATTACATCAGCTTGCATAGAGAAATCGCTGATTCCAAGCATTTACAGAGAAAATCGCAGATTCCCAGCACTCTCAACCAACAGGCAAAAAAAAAGGCTTCCGTGCTCCTCAGACAACCTCCAAAGTCATGTGCTCCTGTCCCAATAACCCCCCTCCCTCCAGCCACCAAAGCATCAGCGGCAGCCACAAATCTCCCTCCTTCCCTTCAAACTCTGAAGCATCAGCCACAAATCTCCCTCCCTCTAGCCACGAAGCAGCAGCAGCAGCCAATCCCAACAACCCCCCTCTCTCTGGCCTCTAAAGCATCAGAGCTGATCCTAACAACCCCTCCTCCCTCACTTACCCGAAGCAGTAGTGGCAGGTGGTGAGCAGAGGAAGCGCTGTAAACAGACAGCTTCCAGCCAGCCCTGGCAGGGCCTTTCCTCTGCCGCATCGGAAGTGACATGACAGAGGAAAGGCCCTGCTTGAGCTGCCTTGTTTACAGTGCTTCCTCTGCTCACCATCTGCTGCTACTGCTTTGGATAAGTGAGGTAGGAGGGGTTGTCAGAACAGCTCTGTTGCTTTGGGGGCGAGAGGAAGGGAGGTCGTCAGGAATGGCTCTTCTGCTTTGGGGGTGAGAGAGAGGGAGGGAGGGGGGTGTTGTCAGGACCACCTTCCATGGATGCTGGACCCATAAGTGTTGGGGGGGGAAGAGGAAAGGACTTTGCAGGGTAAAGGGCAGGGGAGATGGATGGATGCTGGACCCATAAATGGTGGAGAGAAAAGTGACCCAGAAAGAACAGATGCTGGATGTACAAGTGGGGGTGGGGGAATAATAGAGGTTGGTGGGAAAGGAGACAAAACTATTTTACAGTAACTCTCAAGCAACCCAAAAATCTGTTATCCAGCATCCACCAATCCCGGTGGGTGCTGGATAACAGAGTTTACTGTATTTTCAAAGTCCCTTTGAATCAGTCCAGCATTCAGGATACACTTAGACAGTCAGATTTTCAGGATATCCGATCACTGCCTTAAGTGCTTGATTTTGTAGCAAAGCCTTTGTATCTTTATGAAGTAGCCTCCCAGAACCAGCTCCAAAGGTGCCAAATTCCAATGTACACATTTAAACCTACTGTGAAAGTGTGCTTGTGTAGTTTATAAAATTTACATGGAAATCATAACTTAGCCTTCACACTGTACAAACTAAATCCCCAGGAAGGCCTACATAGGTGCCCTGTATAAGAGACTTGGGGAGGCTAAGCCTTCCCAGCCCAAACCGTAAACTTTCTTGTTGCTGGCCCACTGCCTTCAGAATATTGTCGTCCCCCCTCCCCCCCATCTCCAGCTTGTTGTCTTCCAGATATTGCTCCTCCTCCAGCTGCTGATACTGCCACATCGTGCAGTTCCTTTTGGGTCCTTTCCCTCCATTTCTACCTTTGCTGTGCCTGGAGTTAGCAAACAAAAAAGTGAAGAGGTGTGGGACCGCGGCTTTCCATGTACTGCTACTGCTTCTTCTGTCTGTCCCACATCCTCTAATGTAAACTTCTAGGACTGACAGAAGAAGCAGTAGTGATGCATGAACTTCATTTCTTGTTTGCTAACTCCAGGCCTGGAAGAGGTGGAAATGGCCCAAAAGGAGTGAGAAAGAGAGGAGACAATGCCAGGGATCATGGTTGGAGAAAGGTATAAGAGAAAAGGGCAAACTGGATTGGGGGGGGGGGGGGGAAGAGAGTGTGCTAGATGCAGTGTCACACAGAGACAAACGGAGGTAATGCTGGATAGGATGAAGTCAGCGAAAGATAGTAGAGAGGGGAAATACTGGGAAGGGGAATGTGGACTTGTATACAGTGTAGTTACTTACCTGTAACGTAGGTTCTCCGTGGACAGCAGGATAGTCAGCCATATATGGGTGTTGTCCCAACACCTCCCAATTTGCGGATAAGCTCTCCAATAGCTCAGAGAGATTTTTTTTTTTTTTTTCTCTGAGCATGTGCAGTGCCCGGGCCCCACTGGGCATGCCCGAGCCCTACCCATTTCCCCCTGCTTCCCCCTAATCCCCAGGATGTTCCTAGCTGTGGCCGGGTCGGCCGTATGGGGAGGCGGGTGGGTTGTGTGGCTGACTATCCTGCTGTCCACGGAGAACCTACATTACAGGTAAGTAACTACACTTTCTCCTAGGACAAGCAGGATGAGTCAGCCACATATGGGTGACTCCCTAGCCGAGGGATGTACCGACTGGACCTGCGCCTTAGCGCTTTGTGCATCCCTCGCCTGGCTGTGGAGGCCGAGCCGGGCAGGGTAATCAGGCAAAGCAGGTAAGGTTGTGGAAACAAGGTTTTAGATAAAGTGCTGTGTTAACTGAGCAATAATACTCACAGAACAGTGAACTGGTCAATGACAATCAATGAACAGTGAGAAACCAACTGGTCCAAAGTGACAATTCGTACTTGCATGTGAGAATTCATACTTGCCTATTCCACATTCAGTCTAGACAGGAGTGCTGGAAGACCTACTTAACTCACAGAACAGCGAAACTGGTCAATGACAATCAATGAACAGTGAGAAAACCAACTGGTCAACAGTGACAATTCTTAACTGGTCAACAGTGACAATTCGTACTTGCATATGAGAATTCATACTTGCCTATTCCACATTCAGACTAGACAGGAGTGCTGGAAGACCTACTTAACTCACAGAACAGCGAAACTGGTCAATGACAATCAATGAACAGTGAGAAAACCAACTGGTCAACAGTGACAATTCTTAACTGGTCAACAGTGACAATTCGTACTTGCATATGAGAATTCATACTTGCCTATTCCACATTCAGACTAGACAGAATTGCTGGAAGACCTACTTAACTCACAGAACAATGAAATTGGTCAATGACAATCAATGAACAGTGAGAAACCAACTGGTCAACAGTGACAAATCGTACTTGCATGTGAGAATTCATACTTGCCTATTCCACATTCAGTCTAGAAGGAGTGCTGGAAGACCTACTTAATCAATATCTATAACACCCTACTTGAACAGTGTTTGTCGATATTTATAACACCCTACTGGATCAGTGTTTGTTAAGGCTGTGCTAGTGGTTGCTGTCCCTCCTGGGAGGGAACCTGTGCTTGGTGAAGGTGTGCATGGAGGACCAAGTGGCTGCATCGCAGATGTCCCGTATTGGTGTGTGGTGCAGATGTGCCGTTGTGTTGGCTATGGTTCTGCGCTGGTGGGCGTTGGCTCCCACCTGCGGTTGATGCTGCGCTTTTCTATAGGTGAAGGGGATGCACTCTTATATCCAGCGCGCGCGCCTGCGTTTGGTGGCCGGAAGTCCTGGTCTGTTTTGGTCGTAGGAGACAAACAATTGAAACTTGTCTAATCTGCTGCATAGTCAGGGCCCGCACACAGTCCAGGAGGTGTTGCTGAGGTGGCAGTGTGCCTCCCTGTGGGGAGATGTAGAGTGCCGGGAGGCACGCTGAAGCCGCCTTCGGCAAGAATCGGGGGTGGGTACTGGGTACCACCCTGTTCTCATGAGGGAGTGTGTCGGTAGACACGATGGTCAGGGTTTTCCCAGCCAGGAATACGGGATCTGCCTCCCCTAAAGGTTTGAAGGGGTCGAGGTGAGATGATGCGGCACCAAGTTGAGGTCCCATCCGGGCGGTGGTGGTCTGACCGGTGGGTGCAGATTGGACAGTCCCTTCATGAAATTTTGTGATTACTGGATGCCTCGACACTGGTTTGCTGTCTAGGCCAACGTGGTATGCCGTGATTGCACTTAGGTGGACCTTGATGGAAGTGGGTTTTAGGTCCCCCTGAGATAAGCTCAGTATGTACTGCAGGATGTCCGGTATGGGGCAGTTGTAGGGGTCTCGCTGCGTGTCTGTGCACTGGTAGCGGAACCTTCTCCCTTTCAACCCATAGCGTTTTCTGGTTGAAGGTCTTCTGGCTGCCATAAGAGTGTGCTCCACGTCTTGTGGTAGGTTCATCCTCTCATCATCCATGCGGTCAGGGCTAAGGAACGCAGGTCGTGGTGGAGGGGGTAATGAGAACTGCACTGATCTGGAGCGGGGAGAGGTGGGTGAACCGCTATCCCTTGCCAGAACGGGAACCATGGTTGCAGGAGCCCGATCAGGGCAATCATGATCACCGTTGCTCTGTCCTGAAGAATCTTCTGCAGGACTTAGGGTGTTCCAACTTACAGACAGACCGTCGGGGCTGAGATGGCGATGGGTTGATCTCTTTGCGCAGAAGGTCGAGTATTTTGAGTTCGGTTCGGTTGCAAACAGGTCGATGCTCGGTGTGCCCCAGGTGCTGAAGATCTTCTTAATCGCCACTGGGTTGAGACACCACTCATCGGGATCCAGCTGGTGGCTGAGTCTTTCTGCCAGGTCGTTCTGCTCCCACAGGAGGTAAGTTGCCTGGATGGTGCATTGAATGGAGTTGGAGAACTCCCACATGTGGCAAGCTTCCTTGCATAGCGAGGTTGACCCTGTCCCTCCCTGTTTGCTGATATAGTGCGAGGCCACCTGGTTTTCTGTTTGGGTGAGGACTGCCCTCCCTGTTTGAAGGTTTCGAGGGCATTCCCTAAGGCCCTGAGCTCCAGTGGGTGGGTGGTCAGAGGTTGGGTACACTGGTCCCAGTGATGTCTGAGGTGCCCTTTCAGGGATCACATGAGTAGTCTGGTGTGCTGCACAACAAAGACCGGAGCGTGCTGACGATGAGCTGCTGGCAGGGATGCACTGGGCCAGGGATGTCATGGCGTCGATCTGGTAGTCCCTTAGGACGGCCTTGGTCTGCGTGGTGTCGATGACTGCCCAGATGAACGATATCCCCTGGGTGGGTATCAGGTGGGGCTTCATGTAGTTGATGAGGAACCCCAGTTCTTGGAGGAGGGTTATGATGGTTAACGGGGCTGCCAGCTGTCGAGATAAGATAGGACGCGCACCCCTTGAAGGCGAGGATGTGCCACTGCCACGCACTTTGTGAACGCTCTTGGAGCCGTTGAGAGTCCAAGGGGCAGGACCTTGTACTGGAGGCGTCTGTCTTGGCTTTAGAAGCGACGATGCCTCCTGTGGGCTGGGTGCATGGGATACTAGCCAATACTCGGGCTGTAACAGGGCCAAGACTGTACCCAGAGAGTGCATCTGGACCTTGTGTATGTATCTGTTGAGCTTACAGAGATCCAGGGACGAGCGTTGTTCTTGTCCATGGTGACGTGGGGGTTCCTGGAGTAGAAACCCCTTGGTGATCTCCTCTGTTCGTCATCGCATCTATTGATTCTGCCGAAGCAGGTCCTCTCCTTGCTGCAGGAAAGTTGGGTCGTCAGATGGAGGGTGCCCTGCCCACTTGGGGTGGGGGGGGCGGGAGTGGAGACGAATTCGGAATCCCTGCTTGATGATGCTGAGGGCCCACTGGTCGATGGTGATCCTGGGCCAAGCCTTCGCAGACAATCTGATCCTGCTGGGCCGGAGGGTGGTCAAGGTTCTATTTTTGTCTTGGGGAGAGGGCTGACCTTGGATGCCCCTGCCTCTCGGGCGGTGCTTGTTTGCGTAGCAGTTATGTTACTGTTGCGAGTGCTGGGGCACAGACTGCTGCCAGTGTGGACTGGCTCAGTTGTGAGCTGGAATCTCTATTTTATTTTATTTATTTATTTCCTCTCACTGGCCTCCTGATAAAGCCGCATCTGGAACTGGAGCGCAGCAATTCGTGCGCTCAGCATTGCGCCCTCGAAGGTCTTTTTCCCCGTGGAAACGAGGGTTTTTCAGGTCCTTCCCTGACGGGGGTTGGAGGGGGGGGGGTCGTGCTGCCCTGTTTCTCTTAAGCTACCGCAATGTCCATGTATGGCTGCTGCGGGTTGTCGAATCCCTGGGCTGGAAAGATCTGGTACTTCAATCCCAGTCTCCTTGATGTTGGTTGCCCTGAGGAGGGAGTCAGCCAAATCTTGTCTCTGCAGTCCAGGAGGTTCTTGTGGACTGGAATCGCCACTGCCTGCGTGAAGTACTGGTACTGGTAGTTCAGGCCTTGTAGTACTCTGTCTTGGGTACTTGTTGTCCACCCACGTGGATCTTGAGAAAGGCTGTGAGTTTCTGGAGGGACTTGGGGTGAGTCCTCGTTTGTGGGTTTTTTTTTTTTTAAGTAAATATTTATTTATTTTTGTGGGTGGTGACTCGGGGCGTGGCTGGAGGCTGGTGTGTAGCTTGTTCCTCCGTTGCTTGGGTGCATGGCATGCCGCTGAACCGCGCCATGTTGTTGTGCGTGGCTCCCTCTAAAGGGGTTAGGACAATAGGCTTGAACAATATTCTCTTACAAGGTGCTGTTAATTGTTCACCCAAGGTGATGTTGTAGATCACCCTTTATACCTTGTAACTAAGGTGTATCAATCAATCTTTATGGCCCTCAGAGATGCCACCCAGGGATCAATATGATCATATCCCTTGGCTTTACACACCCTATCGTCATCGGGTCAATATCAAATGTGAAAATGATATAAACTTTTTTTCTTTTTTCTTTTTTGCTTATTTTACTCGTATGTATTAAACTCTTTTTGCTAATTTTAAAACAATAAATATGGCTAATGAGTTTAAGGTAGATACTTAGCTTCACCGGGATGGTTAGTAGCTGTTGGTGAGGGATACATATGCCAACATGTTTCACCCCTAAGAAGGGGGTTTCTTCAGGGCTACTATCCCTGCAAACAAGAAACCTTGTTTAGGTGTGGAAAATGCTAAGCATAACATGTAAAAAATATCATTCACACCATACATATATATTATCATACCTTTTATGTTAATTATACACGGCTGGCCACCCGATCTAAGTTTCTTTAAGATGGCGCGGCGTGCTTGAAAGTGACTTTAAATATCCCAAACCCCGGAAGTGAGGTGGGAAGGGGGAGGGACAAAACCCAACCTCTACACACACCCACACTAGGGGGAAGGGAAAGGTAAATAAGTTATTCTATTTTGCTCTCCTATCCTCCCATCATATTGGTATTGGGGAAGACATATATACTCCCAGCGAAAGATCATAAAAGGGATGACCACTCTAATTCTAGGTTTAACCCTTGGGGGATAACCGATTTCAAACGGTATATCCACTGCTGTTCCAAATAGTTTAGCCTGGCCTCCACATTCCCCTGTGTCCCCTCTGTCTTAAGAGTGTCGATGACACGCCATCTGATCTGATCTATTTGATGTTGCTTCAACAACCAGTGTTGCACTAAAGGTGCGGATAAGTTGCCCGTCACTATTCTGGATTTATGCTCGTTGAGCCTTAAGTGAATCGCACGTTTGGTACGACCTACGTATACCAGAGGGCAGGGGCATACTATAACATATATAACCCAAGCTGATTTACATGTTGTATATGTTCTAGCCTGGATGACTCTACCGGTACCTGGGTCCTTCCAAACATGACCCCCTATGGTCTTGTCACACCATTGGCAGTGAGAACAAGGAGCATGAAGGCCCAATGGTTCATGAACTGGTCTGCGGCGTTTCAATAGTTGGCCAATGGTAATACCCTTCGTGTATGTAATAAGGGGAGAATCAACCAAACCCCTGAGATTTTTTAGGATGTGCCAATGTTCCCTAATAGATCTCACCATAACATTAACAACTACCGAATATGGTAACACGCAGACCAGTTCAACCTCCTCCCGGACAGAACAAGATCCCCTGTCTGAGTCTTGGAGAAGGAGGTCCCGATGGGCAAAACGAGCCCTTACATATGCTTGATGAATGCAGTTCTCTGGATAGCCCCGAAAACGAAAACGTTGGCTAATATCTTTAGCTATCCTCTGGAACTCATTTAGGTCTGAACATACTCTTCTGTCTCTTAGGAATTGGCTAATGGGGAGACTGGTTTTAAGTCTGTGGGGATGGAAGCTTCCAAAATGTAGCAGAGTATTTCTAGCCACTGGTTTTCTATACAGGGTGGTCTCAAAAGCAGTACCCACCCTATATATTGTGATATCCAAAAAATCAATTTGGGACCAATTATACGTAGCAGTAAACTTTAGGTTGGGGTCCACCGTATTGATCCATTGAATGAAATTAATCAATTCAATCTCCGATCCAGTCCAAAGGAAAAAAATATCGTCCAAGAACCTGAGCCACAGTTTTATATGAGCATTATAAAAACCAGATGGATAGATGTTAAGTTCTTCAAACCGGCCCACATACAAAGTAGCCACCGATGGGGCGAAAGTAGCCCCCATCACGACCCCATGAATTTGTCTGTAGTGGGTCTGCTCATATACAAAATAGTTATTTTCTATAACCCATTTGGCCAAACGCATAAGAAACTCCGTAGTAATACGTTGCGGTCCTTGTCTAGCATCCAGGGTCTCTTTTATGATGTCCATAGCCCCCTCCTGGGGGATCTTCGTGTATAGGGACACTATATCCAAGGTCACCATACAGCACTCTGAAGGGGGATGGACTACCTCTCCCAGTCTTCTGAGAAAATGCGCAGAGTCTTTCAAATAAGATCTTACCAACACTGCTGCTTGTCTCAAAAAAACATCCAAAAACTTGGAGCGGGGTTCTAATATACTGTCCCTTGTATTAACAATGGGCCTCCCCGGAGGGTTTTGAAGGTCTTTATGTATCTTTGGCACAAAACGGATCATTGGCGTCTTGGGATATTTTTCAAGCAAAAATTTATATTCATTTTTTGTAATATGTTCATCCTCATATGCCTTGGTGACATAGTCAAAAATTTCTTTTGCCAACTCATCCCCTGGATCATTAGTTATGGGGCTATATGAAGTTATATCTCCCAGTTGTCTCATCGCCTCTATTTTATAGCGCCCTCGATCCTGAATGACTATAGCTCCCCCCTTGTCTGCTTGGTGTATGATAATGTCATCCCTATCCGCCAGTTCCTGCAATGCTAGGTATTGAGAATACTTCAAATTATATCTAAGGGAATTGGGATTATAACTTTGCTCGTAGTTAGTAATGTCATTTAACACCAAGTCACAAAATGTGGCTATTGTTGGATCCACCGGGGGGGGAGGGACCCAAGTAGATTTGACTCTACATATGGATTGGTCTACTGATGATGAACTTTGCGTTTCCCCTGAATCATTTTGAAAAAATAATTTTATTTGGATCTTTCGGATGAACCTATAAAACGCTATTTTTAACCTGAAAAAGTCCGGTTTTTCCTTTACAACAAATCCCAAACCAAGGATGAGATGAGAAGGACTACCAGATGGGGAGGGTCTACTCCTGGAATAAAAAAACTACAGGGCAGAATATTACAAAAAAAAGGGTAGCATTTGAGGCCACGTCCGATGAATCGGAAGGAACTAGTGGCGAGTCCACAGAGACTCCTCGAACAAGACCGACCGGAGAGACGGCTCCAAAAAACTTGCGCCCCAGGACCCGGGGTCGGGGATCCAACAAGACAGGGGTGGCAGTCAGACCCAAATGACATCATTGGTAGTAAACATTTCTTCATATTCTCTAACGTCCACTCAATATAAAGTACTACAACTTGGTTTGGGATTTGTTGTAAAGGAAAAACCGGACTTTTTCAGGTTAAAAATAGCGTTTTATAGGTTCATCCGAAAGATCCAAATAAAATTATTTTTTCAAAATGATTCAGGGGAAACGCAAAGTTCATCATCAGTAGACCAATCCATATGTAGAGTCAAATCTACTTGGGTCCCTCCCCCCCCGGTGGATCCAACAATAGCCACATTTTGTGACTTGGTGTTAAATGACATTACTAACTACGAGCAAAGTTATAATCCCAATTCCCTTAGATATAATTTGAAGTATTCTCAATACCTAGCATTGCAGGAACTGGCGGATAGGGATGACATTATCATACACCAAGCAGACAAGGGGGGAGCTATAGTCATTCAGGATCGAGGGCGCTATAAAATAGAGGCGATGAGACAACTGGGAGATATAACTTCATATAGCCCCATAACTAATGATCCAGGGGATGAGTTGGCAAAAGAAATTTTTGACTATGTCACCAAGGCATATGAGGATGAACATATTACAAAAAATGAATATAAATTTTTGCTTGAAAAATATCCCAAGACGCCAATGATCCGTTTTGTGCCAAAGATACATAAAGACCTTCAAAACCCTCCGGGGAGGGCCATTGTTAATACAAGGGACAGTATATTAGAACCCCTCTCCAAGTTTTTGGATGTTTTTTTGAGACAAGCAGCAGTGTTGGTAAGATCTTATTTGAAAGACTCTGCGCATTTTCTCAGAAGACTGGGAGAGGTAGTCCATCCCCCTTCAGGGTGCTGTATGGTGACCTTGGATATAGTGTCCCTATACACGAAGATCCCCCAGGAGGGGGCTATGGACATCATAAAAGAGACCCTGGATGCTAGACAAGGACCGCAACGTATTACTACGGAGTTTCTTATGCGTTTGGCCAAATGGGTTATAGAAAATAACTATTTTGTATATGAGCAGACCCACTACAGACAAATTCATGGGGTCGCGATGGGGGCTACTTTTGCCCCATCGGTGGCTACTTTGTATGTGGGCCGGTTTGAAGAACTTAACATCTATCCATCTGGTTTTTATAATGCTCATATAAAACTGTGGCTCAGGTTCTTGGACGATATTTTTTTCCTTTGGACTGGATCGGAGATTGAATTGATTAATTTCATTCAATGGATCAATACGGTGGACCCCAACCTAAAGTTTACTGCTACGTATAATTGGTCCCAAATTGATTTTTTGGATATCACAATATATAGGGTGGGTACTGCTTTTGAGACCACCCTGTATAGAAAACCAGTGGCTAGAAATACTCTGCTACATTTTGGAAGCTTCCATCCCCACAGACTTAAAACCAGTCTCCCCATTAGCCAATTCCTAAGAGCCAGAAGAGTATGTTCAGACCTAAATGAGTTCCAGAGGATAGCTAAAGATATTAGCCAACGTTTTCGTTTTCGGGGCTATCCAGAGAACTGCATTCATCAAGCATATGTAAGGGCTCGTTTTGCCCATCGGGACCTCCTTCTCCAAGACTCAGACAGGGGATCTTGTTCTGTCCGGGAGGAGGTTGAACTGGTCTGCGTGTTACCATATTCGGTAGTTGTTAATGTTATGGTGAGATCTATTAGGGAACATTGGCACATCCTAAAAAATCTCAGGGGTTTGGTTGATTCTCCCCTTATTACATACACGAAGGGTATTACCATTGGCCAACTATTGAAACGCCGCAGACCAGTTCATGAACCATTGGGCCTTCATGCTCCTTGTTCTCACTGCCAATGGTGTGACAAGACCATAGGGGGTCATGTTTGGAAGGACCCAGGTACCGGTAGAGTCATCCAGGCTAGAACATATACAACATGTAAATCAGCTTGGGTTATATATGTTATAGTATGCCCCTGCCCTCTGGTATACGTAGGTCGTACCAAACGTGCGATTCACTTAAGGCTCAACGAGCATAAATCCAGAATAGTGACGGGCAACTTATCCGCACCTTTAGTGCAACACTGGTTGTTGAAGCAACATCAAATAGATCAGATCAGATGGCGTGTCATCGACACTCTTAAGACAGAGGGGACACAGGGGAATGTGGAGGCCAGGCTAAACTATTTGGAACAGCAGTGGATATACCGTTTGAAATCGGTTATCCCCCAAGGGTTAAACCTAGAATTAGAGTGGTCATCCCTTTTATGATCTTTCGCTGGGAGTATATATGTCTTCCCCAATACCAATATGATGGGAGGATAGGAGAGCAAAATAGAATAACTTATTTACCTTTCCCTTCCCCCTAGTGTGGGTGTGTGTAGAGGTTGGGTTTTGTCCCTCCCCCTTCCCACCTCACTTCCGGGGTTTGGGATATTTAAAGTCACTTTCAAGCACGCCGCGCCATCTTAAAGAAACTTAGATCGGGTGGCCAGCTGTGTATAATTAACATAAAAGGTATGATAATATATATGTATGGTGTGAATGATATTTTTTACATGTTATGCTTAGCATTTTCCACACCTAAACAAGGTTTCTTGTTTGCAGGGATAGTAGCCCTGAAGAAACCCCCTTCTTAGGGGTGAAACATGTTGGCATATGTATCCCTCACCAACAGCTACTAACCATCCCGGTGAAGCTAAGTATCTACCTTAAACTCATTAGCCATATTTATTGTTTTAAAATTAGCAAAAAGAGTTTAATACATACGAGTAAAATAAGCAAAAAAGCAAAAAGAAAAAAAGTTTATATCATTTTCACATTTGATATTGACCCGATGACGATAGGGTGTGTAAAGCCAAGGGATATGATCATATTGATCCCTGGGTGGCATCTCTGAGGGCCATAAAGATTGATTGATACACCTTAGTTACAAGGTATAAAGGGTGATCCCTCTAAAGGGGGGCATTGTGGGGAGTGTAGCCCGCTGAGAGAGGAGTGGGTCAGCAGGAGGATTAACTGTGGCTGCTGGTCCCACCCCTGGTGGTTCGCAGGTTCATGTGCTGCTCCACTTGACTGGTTGGGTGGCTCCATGTACCCCACCACCCTTCTCTGTCCTTCTTGAGAGGGGGGGAGAGCCTGCAGAGAGGGGGCAGGATGCACCCCTTCATCTGTGCCAGTGCTCCTGGCTGCGTTTCCCACTGTGCCTGGAGGCAGAGAAAGAGGAGTGATAATGCCTCTTGAGTGGGCTTCTCCTGCTGTACTGCCTATTGTATATTAAACTGTACAGCGCTGCATATGCCTTTCAGTGCTATAGAAATCATGAATAGTACAGAGTCCCTCATGCTAGCTGGAAAAGCACTCTGCCTAGGTTTTATGAAGAGCAAACAGCTTTTTAGACTGAGGAGTTTCAAACCCCCACCCTTGGAGAGGCATGGTCTGACATGCCGCATCTCTGAAGATATCAGCACCCTGCTGAGAAAGGCAGACTCCTCGTTCCCAACCTGAGAGGGGGAGGGGTGGGAAAGGTGTGAATTGTAGACTCTGCAGGACCCCAAGAGGGAAAGAAACATCGAGTTGGGTTTTTTTTTTTTCAGCATGTCCTTTTTAAGCTGAACTCTGGGGCAGCATGTCTCCTACTGGGGGGAGAGGTCTGCAGGTCCCCTCCAAGGGAAAGAAGCATGGGAGATTCTTTCTCCTTAAATTCAGATTGGGAGGAGGTTGGGGCAGAGCCCTCGGGGCTGCAACAGATTATCAGAGGTTTTCCCAAAAACAAGCAGATAGGACTTACCTTTGAACCCCAATCGGCTCCCTTCAGAGGCTGGCTGTAAGAGGCAGCATGCCGTCTGGAGGGTGAAAGCCCCGATCTGTTGCTTGCAGAGGCTGTGGATTTACGCAGCAGCATGCAAGACTCCTATCGGCTGCCTTGCAGAGGATGGCTGCGTGGCAACATGCAGGGATTCCTGGAGAGATCTCTCGGTCTGGCAAGACTCCTATCGGCTGCCCTGCAGAGGCTGGTTCTAAGCGGCAACATGCAGGGACTCCGGGAGATATTTCTCTACCGGGCCAAGTGCAGGCGGGGGGATTAGCTGAGCCAGGGCATCCTGGAGGCTCCTTGCCACTGTAGCATGTGGATCCCCTGCTGCTGCATTCTGATGAGGATGGCTGCTGGAGGAAGATTCTCGGGCCTCACTTCTCTTCATGCCCTGCGGAGGCTGGCTGTAAGCAGCAACATGCAGGAACTCCTGGAGAGATCTCTCGGTCTGGTGAGACTCCTATCGGCTTCCTGCAGGGGCCGACGGCTAGCGACAGCATGCAGGACTTCCGGGAGAGATTTCTCGACCGGGCAAGTTGCAGTCGGGGGGGTTGACTGAGCCAGGACGTCCTGGAGGCTCCTCTCCGGATTCGTCTGTGGATCCCCCGCTGCTACGCTCCGATGAGGATGGCTGCTGGAGGGAGATTCTCGGGCCTCACTTCTCTTCATGAAGTCTCTCAGTGCCCTCTTCCTTAGCTTGCGTGCACGTGGTGACATGTGTGCACAATGCAAGCCACACGGAAACCTCGAGCGCCGGATCCAATCAGTGGGCGCACAATTCATGAGGATCCAGTGTGTTCATCCTCCTCCTGCATCCCAGTTGTTTCTTTAGATGATTCAGGCATCTTCAGGTTGAGTAGAAAAGTTGTAATGGAGAGCTGTAGAAAAATCCGACCGATGGGAACGGGCGGAAACTAAAGATTGGGGATTAGGGGGAAGCAGGGGGAAATGGGTAGGGCTCGGGCATGCCCAGTGGAGCCCGGGCACTGCACATGCTCAGAGAAAAAAAAAAAAAAAAAATCTCTCTGAGCTATTGGAGAGCTTATCCGCAAACTGGGAGGTGTTGGGACAACACCCATATGTGGCTGACTCATCCTGCTTGTCCTAGGAGAACACCTTTTTCTGGCTTTGACATGCAAAGTGGTAGGCACTGGAAGATTAAGCTACTTGCCCAAGATCACAAGGAGCAGCACCGGGATTTCATCTCACAACCTCTGGGTGCAGAGGCAGCAGCTCTACCAGTGAGCCATGCCCTCCACATGGGAGGGGGGGAGGAAGAGACAGGGCAATATTGTGTGTGGGGGGTGGGGGTGGGAGAGAGACAGGACAGCATTGAATGGTGCAGGGAGAGGGGAGGGGAAAGGCAGAAAGAGGGAGATTAAAAACCAGGTAATTTATTGAAATCTAAACGGACTGAGAGGCATTAAAAAATGGAAGAAAGATGAAAAGAACAGATCAGTATTAAATGTAGTAGAAGAAGACAGAAGAAAAATGATGACAAATGGACAGAAGTACCTTGGAAAGAGTTAAAAGAAGACAGAAAGGCAGTAACCAGATCCTGGGGCCAACACAAAAAAACATTAAATGGCCAGATAACAAAGGTAGGAAAAAAAAGTTATTTTTAATTTAGGATGAATTAATATGTTAGCTATGTTAGATAAATACTTTTTTAAATTAGGTTTTGGAAGCCAAAACCACATTCTTCAGGTCAAGACAGTAATCTGTTTGTCCTGACTTAAGAAAGGAGGTTTTGTTCTCTTAAGGCTAATAAAAAAATGTAATGTTAGTCCAATGTAAAGGTATAGCCTGATGTTTTATTTTTGAATTTTAACGGTAACAATTGGAATGTGCCAGTTTTTGAAGTTTACATCTGCTATCTTTTGCAAGTATAGAGGGATGTGCGTCATATCACTGTTGCTGTTTCCCTAATGTATGCAGAGGCTGGTTTCAGCTGAATTTTTGTCTACATATTTCTATTTTTAGTTTGTGGCTATCTATTCCTGCCTTTCCTAGGAAATGGCACGATATGGTAGAATTGTTTTAGAAAGTCTGAATGATTTTGCAGGGTTACAGTATGTGTGTTCAAAAGTGTCCTACTGCTGATTTTTCTCTCTCCCTAAAAATTTTAATTTGCTCTGTTCTGGTGAATTTCGCCATATACTCGCTTTAGCCTCCCCAAATGGCTGTGCCATTGACTGCCTATGAATAGAATATGTGCAGTCTTGTAGGCCACATATTTATATGTACAGAAACATCCACACAATTTTCTCATAGGCCTTTTCCACCTTTATAAAATTACCCCTCAACTGTGCATTCTTCCAACAGGCCACTTAACTTGTGCATAAGTTATGATAAAACAAGATCTTTGAATGCGTGGGCTTTCACCCTCCATGACTCATTGTAAGTTTTCTCATCAATCAAACATTTAAGTTCCCTCCCTGCTGGTTTCATTTTAAATAGTGTTACTTTTTGCTTTCTACCATTTTCATAGCTGTTTTTATTAATATTTGTCGTTAATTCATTTCCTTAAGGCTTTACATGCTAATATTGTTCCATCCACACTTGTTCTTTACAATTGTGCATTTACCTTCACCTTACTCATTTCTCATATATTTATGAAGATTTGGCACCTGATATTCATCACACACATCACTGTATTATGCACTCATTTTTTTTACTTCCACTCCATTTTTCATTTCCATTCACCCATCAGATATTCTGAAGTTTATATGTATTTTTTCACATATATATTTTATAGGACCCCTGAGGAAGGCCCATATTGGGTTTGCACCATTAATTTTCTATATGGATTTTTGTGGATTACTGTGTATTTTCCATGTGTTGGATTGAATAAATACCTGCATCAGAAACATCTTTTCCACAGTGTTATTTTGGTTTTGTTTCTCTTGTTTACTGTGGAATTTTTGGGTTTTGTTTGTTGCCAAGGTGGTCATAAACTTTAAGACATTCTTTCGATATATTAAGGGGAAACGACTTGTGAAGGAAGCAGTGGGGCCATTAGATGATCAGGGAATAAAGGGAGGACAAGAGGAGGACAAAGCCATCGCCGACAAACTTAACACAATTTTTGCGTCTGTATTTACTTTAGAGGATATATCCAATATACCAGAAGCCGACAGGAAACTGACAGGGTTGACGGTCAGTCTAGAAGAGGTATGCAGACAGATTGATAAGCTTAAAAACGATAAATCCCCGGGACCGGACGGCATCCACCCGAGGGTAATCAAGGAACTGAAAGGGTTTATAGCTGAACTGCTCCAACTAATAGCCAATCTGTCGATCAAATCAGGAAGGATTCCGGAAGACTGGAAAGTGGCGAATGTTATGCCGATCTTCAAGAAAGGTTCGAGGGAAGATCCGGAAAACTACAGACTGGTGAGTCTGACCTCAGTGCCGGGAAAGATGGTAGAGATGCTGATAAAGGACCACATTATTGATCACCTTGACAGACACAAACTGATGAGGACCAGCAAGCATGGCTTCAGTAAAGGAAGATCTTGCTTGACAAACTTACTGCACTTCTTTGGAATAAATGGGCAGATAGACAAGGGTGACCCAGTCGACATCGTATATCTAGATTTTCAGAAGGCGTACAACAAGGTTCCGCTTGAACGTCTACTTCGAAAAATTGCAAGCCATGGAATCGAGGGTGATATATTCATGTGGATTAAAAACTGGTTGGCAGATCGGAAATAGAGAGTGGGGGTAAATGGACAATACTCGGACTGGAAAAGCGTCACGAGTGGAATGCCGCAGGGTTTGGTGCTCGGGCCCTTGCTCTTCAACATATTTATAAATGACCTAGAAATCGGCACGATGAGTGAGGTGATTAAATTTGCAGATGATACAAAGTTATTCCAAGTAGTGAAGACACAGAAGGATTGCAAAGACCTACAAAAAGGCATAAATAAGCAAAATGGCAAATGAGGTTCAATGTGGATAAGTGCAAGGTGATGCATGTTGGTAACAAAAATCATATGCACGAATACAGGATGTCCGGTGCTATCCTGGGAGAGAGCACCCAGGAAAGAGACTTGGGAGTACTTCTAGACAAGTCAATGAAACCATCCGTGCAATGTGCAGCAGTGACGAAAAGGGCTAACAGAATGCTAGGAATGATTAAGAAAGGGATCACAAACCAATCTGAAAAGGTTATCATGCCGTTAAATTGGGCCATGGTGCGCCCCCATCTGGACTACTATGTCCAACACTGGTCTCTGTACATGAAAAAGGACATAGTACTACTCAAAATATATCTATTGATGGTCGGTATATTAAAAACTAATAAACTTGAAACTTGAAAAGGGTCCAGAGAAGAGCAACTAAAATGGTTAAGGGACTGGGGGAGTTGCCGTACAACGAGCGGCTAGAGAAACTGGGCCACTTCTCCCTTGAAAAGATAAGACTGAGAGGGGAAATGATCGAAATATTCAAGATATTGAAGGGAATTGACTTAGTAGAGAAAGAGAGATTGTTCACCCTCTCCAAGGTGAAGAGAATAAGAGGGCATTCGCTAAAGTTAGAAGGGAAAAGATTCCATACAAACGTAAGGAAGTTCTTCTTTACCAGAGAGTGATAGAAATCTGGAACGCTCTTCCAGAGGCTGTTATAGGGGAAAGCACCCTTCAGGGATTCAAGACAAGATTGGATAAGATCCTACTGGAACAGAACATATACAAGTAAGGCTAGACTTAAATAGGGCACTGGTCTCTGACCTAAGTGACACAGCGTGAGCAGACTGCTGGACACGATGGACCACTGGTCTGACCCAGCAGCGGCAAATCTTATGTTCTTATGATTACCCCAGGAAAACTTACATACATTCAGGCTTCTATTGTTTACCAACAAATTACATTACATTACATTACTGATTTCTATTCCACCTCAACCTTGCAGTTCTGGGCGGATTACAAAAGAGATAACTGGACATTTCCAGGATAATTACAGAGAGAATTCTGGTCATTTCCAGGAGAAGTTACAAGAATAATGGAGCTGTATATTTCAAGAGCTGTACAAATAGGAAATAGTGCAGATCCAGTATATATACCGTTAGGGAAGCAGTTGACATGCTTGAGGCTAAAGAGAAGGGAACTGGTGAAGGGGGGAGGAGGGGGGAGTTGCGTTGAGGGGGGTCCGGTTGGGGTTAAGCCATCTGTATACATTTTTTGAATAGGTGGGTTTTGATTTCTTTGCAAAAATATTTGTAGTTGTTTGTTGTTATCAGCAGGTTGGAGATAGTGTGGTCCAGTTTCACTGCATGCGTCGCCAGCAGACTGTCAAATATCTTCTTGCGCTGGGTGCCTTTGAGTGGGGGGTAGGTGAAAGGGGTCTTAGTTCTTCTTTGCCTAGTGGTGGCGTTTTGGTACAGGCGGTTGTTTAGGTCAGTGGTTCCCAACCCTGTCCTGGAGGAACACCAGGCCAATTGGGTTTTCAGGCTAGCCCTAATGAATATGCATGAAGCAAATTTGCATGCCTATCACTTCCATCATATGCAAATCTCTCTCATGCATATTCATTAGGGCTAGCCTGAAAACCCGATTGGCCTGGTGTTCCTCCAGGACAGGGTTGGGAATCACTGGTTTAGGTAATTGGGGGCTATGTCATTTATTGCTTTGATGGGAGAGGCGGGGGTGGTTATATTACCCAAACCAGGCCGCGACCCTCTACTATGTGGGTCTTATCGACCCATATCATTGCTAAATCTGGATGCAAAAATTCTGGCCAAGGTTCTAGCCCAACGCTTGGGAAAGGTATTGCCGTCCCTGATTCATCAAGATCAAGCGGGGTTTATACAGCGGAGACAGGTGAGCGATAACATTAGACGAACCCTTAATTTACTTTGGGAAGCGGGTATGGATCGAGATAAGGCGGTCCTGATATCGGTTGATGCCGAGAAGGCATTTGATCGGGTTCTTTGGGGATTTTTATGGGATGTGATGGACAGGATGGGACTGGGGGGCAAGTTTGGAGAATGGGTTCGGGCTCTATATGTTGAACCGAGGGCCTGTTTGCGGATTAATCAATCGTACACTGATTTCTTTTCCATCTACAGGGGAACTCAGCAGGGATGCCCACTCTCTCCTTTACTGTTCGCAGTGTCACTTGAGCCCCTTGCCTTGGCCATTAGACATCATGCATCCTTGGTTGGGTTTGTTAGTGGGGGGGTAGAGCACCGAATAGCGATGTTTGCAGATGATATCCTCTTATATGTGGGACAACCTGAGCTCTCTATACCTCATCTCTTACAGATATTTGATACTTACGGGAAGGTTTCAGGGTTCAAAATAAATCTAGCAAAAACAGAAATCTTGAATCTGACCCTGACACGGCGAGAGGTGGATAATTTACGGGACATTTTCCCTTTTAGATGGGCTGAGCAGGGAATCAAATACCTGGGAATCTATATTCCTTCAGACCTTCAGAGAATTTATGAAAAGAACTACCTGCCTATTTATCGCCGTATCCGTGCTGACTTACAACATTGGCATGGACTGTGGGTATCCTGGTGGGGCAGGATAGCGATCATTAAAATGAATGTACTTCCCAGGTTGCTATTTCTCTTTCAGACCTTGCCTATTACGGTTCCTTTGGGAGAATTGAGGAGATTGGGCAGGGAAATACGTAATTTTATTTGGCATTGTAAATCTCCAAGACTTTCCCAATCATTATTGTGGGCTCCTAGGGAAGTGGGGGGTAGGGGGTTGCCTAACCTGGTGTGGTATTATCAAGCGGCACAGCTGAAATTAGTGCTAGAATGGGAATTGGGGGACTATAAAAGTGGGGTACAATTAGAACAGAAATATAGTAACATGGAGCCTTTGAAATCCAAGCTGTGGTCCTCTGGGTCGCAGCGCACGTGGATCCAGAGCATATCTAACCCTTTTGTGCAACATTTGGCACGATTATGGAGTCAAACACATAAGCAGATGGGCGGTGGGGCTTTGGTTTCATCCCTGGCTAGTATACAGACTGAACCTCTGTTTCCGGCAGGCCGAGATAATTGGGTATTTCAAAGTTGGTCTCAAAAGGGGATAAGAGTGTTTAGAGATCTAATTGGGACGGCCGGGCTCATTCCATTTTCAACAATTCAACAGAAATATGATTTACCAGATGGTGACTATTTTGAATACTTACAAATCCGACATTTTATGTTAGCACAGGGTTGGGGTTCTGGAATACAACCTGATAAGGAACCTCTGGAAAATCTTTGGTTGTTGCTGCAGAAGGTTCCTAAACCATTGTCGGTGTTATAGCAATATAAGAGGGGATACTCACCTGTTAATTACTCTTTTCAAAAACAATGGGAGAGGGACCTCGAATCAAGGTTGTCTGCTAAAGAATGGGAGACGGTTTGTAGGGAGACTTATAAAGCATCTTCTTGTGCTTTGGTCCAGGAAAATGCTTATAAGGTGCTAACACGGTGCATAGAATGTTTCCTGGAGTGTCTGATCAATGTTGGAGATGTGGATTGAATGTGGGATCTTTTATGCATATCTGGTGGGATTGCAGGATCATCCAATCCTTCTGGAAAGTTGTGATTGGCACGCTATCCAAGTGTCTTGGTGAATGTGTTGCTCTATCTCCTCAGAGTTGTCTTTTGGGATTATATAATAATAGGGAGCGTACTTGGCAAACAAAAATTATAAGATGGGGTTTGGCGGCAGCGAAATGCCTCATTGCCAACCACTGGAAAAATGCAGAGGCTCCCTCTCACACTGCATGGGTAAATCGTTTAATAATGATGGGAAAGATGGAGATAGCAATGGCTAAGAGGTGCCATACCTATACCATTTCTTTTCACACTTGGAGTAAGTTGGAAGACCTATTGGATGCTCTTTAAGGGATCTCCTAGTGTCACTTGTTTTGTTGTCTGCTAGAAGAATGGGATTGGGGGGGGGGGATTGGGGAGTGTTGTCGGGTGGGGAAGTTGAATTAGGATGGGACTTTGGGATGAAAAAGATCATTTAACGGAATTTGACTGAATCTGTTCTAGAACTTGATTTTCTTGATTTTTCTACGGCATTCTCTACCTGATGTTTATATTTGCTGTTCTTTGTTATATATGGTACTACTGATATTGTATTATGTCTGCACAATATAAATTACAAAAGTCTTTCAATAAACATTTAAATATTAAAAAAAAAAATATAGTATTCAGATTGTAAGGTACTTTGAAGTGGAAAATTGAGAGTTTAGCACCAAAGAGAAGTGATTGTTTTGACAACATTTAATCAAGGAAAGAGTGATTTTTTAATTTCCATGTTCATACCTTAGAACCTGCAGGTTTAAACCAAGAGTTGGACCTACAAGTTTTCCTGAAATGTAATCATGTATCAATATAGTGGAAAACATGCTCAAGGCTTGTGAGTTGCCTATTTCATGATGCCAATACTACTTACAAATGAAATGTTTCATTGTATTTTGGAGCCCAGTTGTTGCTCTTGGACTTGGTTGTAAACTTTCTTTTCTTGTCACTTTGGTGAGGCCCAATCATAGTGACTTCTACAAAGGGACGGAACATTCCAGTAGTTTGCCATTTCAGATCATTGGCTGCCACAACTGAAAAAAGAAGGAACACCAAATATTGCTATAAATGTGGAGATCTGGCCATGATCCTCCCCTGTGTAGTACCTGCCCCCCTCCCCACCTGCAAATACACACTATATAAGTTAGATGGGAATTTGCAGAATAGCATGTAGGTGGCATGCATATATTAGTATTTTAAATATTTATGTGTACAATGGGCATGCAAATATTAGCATCCAATTTACAGAACTGCCCTTCATGGATCTTCTCTAATTATCTCAAGTTTTCTGGAACCCTGTCACCATTTTTCCCTTCACCATCTGTGCTGAAAGGTCACTCAGGGTATCCACCGCCACCACCTCCATGAAGAAATATTTTCTGATTTCTTGAGCCTAATCCCTTTGGAGCTTTATCATGGGTTTATTTAAAACCTTTATATGCCCTCTTCTTGGGTGTACCCAAACAAAATGTTTTTGAAATTACTTTCCATTTTATGCATTATTTATGTTTAGCATATTTGAATAATTTTATCTCCTCTAGTCTTGAGTACATTCTAAGTATCTCTCAGGGCTTTTGGTGCAGACCTTGTGCCATTTTGTGACCTTCTCTGAATTGCTTCTGTATGTTTCATAAGTACAGCTGCCAGAATTGGGCACATTTGTCCAGATCTCATCCATGACCTGTACAAAGATTGGATATAGTAATGTAGTTGCCCTGTTAGTCTACTTTAAAAGTAAAAATAAAAAAAAAATAAAAATAAAAAGAACTTGAAAAAAAAAGGCTCTGCTTTCGAACACTTGCCAAAAAATATATTAATTTAGTTCAGTAAAAAGGTTATCACCTTATTTTCCTTTCTTTCCTTTTATTTTCAATTATATTTTTCTACCAGTTATGCATCTTCTTATACATCCAAGCCTTCTATAAGCTCTGGCTACTATCCTTGTCTTGCTATTTTTCTGCCTTGATAGCATTGTAGGGCAATCATTTACAATTTGTTTGACTTTAGCTATACAGCAGGTAGTAGCAGCAGACATGCCAAATAAGGCCTGGTGGCTTAGAGAAATAGGAGTTAAGTGAAATCTGAAAACCATTTATTATGTGTGTGAACAATTTAAATATCTATTCTTCAGCAGGTTTCCTGGTTCTCAAAACAGTCTACCTTTCACTGTAACTTTGTGTTCTCCTGTCCCTGGATGTGTGAACAGATCGATCTGTACAGACACTTCACCAACTGGATCATCCATGCCAGAGCCTAGAGTAAGAGGAATAAGCAGAGATAATAAAAACATGCCAGCATTTGAAAGAACTGAACTTTGGTGAGCCAATCATCTGCTATTTAATAACAAATTTTCACCACCAGTATTCATAATGGTAATCTAAATGCTAAACTGTGAATTTTTCAAAGATGGGAAGAGGCCTACACGTTAAAGCATGGAAGGACACTGGAGGTTTTAGATTGTGTGTATATTTTTTTGTGTAGGTCCTACTTACACGTTAAAACACAGAAAGTCACTGGAGCTTTTAGGCTTTGTGCATTTTTATGTGGAGGGCCCATTTGCAATATGGCTTCATCTCAAATAGTAAACAGGTGCATAGCTCACTACATGCAAAGAAAAATTAGGTTCTTACCTTGGTAATCTTCTTTCTAATATTCCTGAACCTTTGGGTGATAAATCCCTTCTTGTGAGAATTTTTTTAGGGAGCTTCATTAGCATTCTTTTGCTCCGCCTCCCATCCCTCAGTGCTGACCTCCAATTCCTCAGTTTGTACCAAAGCAGATGGTCAGCTCTGGAAAGGAAATAGAATAGAGAGAAGTATGGAGACACTCTCTGAAAAACATGTCTGTTCTGCTTATATCATTAAACATATAACAGATAAACAAAACTTAAGCATTTGCAATTCATAATAAGGTGAAAACAAACAGTCAGAAAAACCAGGAAAAAACTCCACAGTCCAAGTAGAAGCAAACAAACCACAGTGGAGAAAATCAGTAATATTGGTGTGCAACTTTATTCTGCAATCATGGAAATCTGTGCGATGGCTCGATACACACCTATTTCAGCCAATATGGCCTGCCTCAGGAGCCTTACTACTAATATGCTATTTTTGCTTAGGTATAGCCAAAAAGCAAATAGGAAGCTTCATCAGAGTACTAAAAGTACTTGTGAAGATTCAGTATGGTTCTCTCTACATCCATGAATAAGAATACCATGTAATCCTCTCTACACTTGCAAATTAACGTTAATTAAACTCTCTGTGAGCAGCCAGAGATAACATGGAAGTTTGAGACTTTGATCCCTTTGTTGATGGACCAGGTCTAAATACCATGGCCGCCTTAGCCAGTATGTTGCTACTAGAATCACCGGCTCCTGGTGCACCATGATCCTGCACAGAGGTCCTCCTATCATAAGCCACGGAGGGAAGGCCTTCGCTTTCTGGCTCGTATTTTTGATTGAAGAACTTTGCCACCTTCTTGTTGGCTGCTGCTGCCATCAGATCGAATGTCGAGCACCCCACCAATTTAAAATGCAGGTGAAGGCTTCCCGAGACAGCGACCACTCTCCGGGATCCAGGGAGGACATTTGCTTGCACACTGTCCACTCATGCCACATATGATGTTGACAGCGTCAAAAGATGAGCCTCTGCTTATTGATATTAGCATTTGGGCTTCCAAGCGTAGAGCAATACACTTGGTGATTGACATAGGCTACTGCCGTTGCACTGACCGAGAAAACTCGTACTGCTTTGCTCTGCAGTGTGCTCCCAGGTGGATGGTTTGAAGATCCAGGTGATTGACTGACCACGTCCTCTGGGAAGAGGATCACGTGCCTGCTAACTGGACGCCCCTTGCAATGTGCTCTCCAGTTATATAGGCTGAAGTCCTGTTGTCAGTATCACCCATGCAGAGATGCAAAGGAGAACTCCTCTGGTGACAGATTGAGGCTCCAACCACCAGGCTAGACTGTGATGAGCTTCCACTCTCTGCGATGACTTCCTGTTCTCACGTAAGCAGGACTTGTAGAGAGCTGCCTTCCGAGGCAGGTCAGCGTAACAGGTTTACTTCACTGCTGCTGCCGGCTGCCCAAAGATTCAATTACAGTTGGGTTCCGAAGAGGTAGGTGGAGAAGTCATGAGCTGGAGAGGTCATGAGGTGAGGCTGCCTGAAGATTCAATTACAGCAGCTGGGCCTGGAGAGGAGGTAAGTGGGAGAATCAGGAGAGCCAGCTAAACAGACTCCCCCAATTTTCAAAAACAGTATGGCACAGCCCTCGGACCAGTACTGGCCTATTGCCTGGTGGTTGGGGACCCTTGCTTTAATACCATGATGCCTTCACTGGGAAGGGAGGTACACTTGGTGACCTGCGGCACAAGGAATCTATTTTTGGTGCTAGTTAAATTCTGCAGCCATTGGATAGAGCCTTGCCATGGCCTTGACCACCCAAAGGGGTCCCTCCATGAACTCCCAATGGCCCGTGAGCATATTTGGGGGAACAGGCAGTCTGTGCTTTTGTGCTGCTTATAAATGAGCACTCTGTAGTAGAGGACTATGGAGTCTCTATCCTTAATTCTTGGAGGGATTCCATGATCATCTGTAAAAGCGCTGAAGGCTTGAATAGCCTGTGTACAATCAGGTCCTCTCTGAGATTAGGAACTGCCACCAGATCTGGATCCGGCCCCCCAAGAGATGACGTAGCATTTCCTGCTACAGAGGACTCTTGACTGGGAGAGTAAAGGCACTGAAATACACCCCTCATCAGCCCAGTTTTCCCAGACTGGAACTCCCTATCTTGTGCATGGCACTGGCACTGAAGAATTGTGCTCTTTGGGGGGATAACCCGCAGTGCCAGCATGGCCACGATCCCCGAGAGTTCTATGCAGCCCTTATTACTCCTTGAGGCTTCAGACATCATACTGATAAATTCTGGGGAGAACCCCTGTCGAAGACGTCCAGATTTATTTATTTATTTAGCCTGTCCTCTCAAAAGAGCCCAGAACGGTTTACAAAGGTACATTCACAGTATAGAAGGACAAAATTATTTAAAGACATTTTTGGCAGACATAGCTTAGAAGAATTTGCGGCAATCATAGAAGATATTACATGGCATAGTATAGATTTATGACAGCATTCACTGTACTAACAGAACATAACATAATTGTACTAAGGTTTTAGTGTTGTAAGTGAGTACATGATTGGTGGTTGGCAGTTTAGGTCCCGTTAGTAGTGTCGGTCATTATGGAGCTCGTGAGTAGTGTTGGACATTAAGACCTGGATTTGTGAAGAGGAAGGTTTTCACGGCCTTCCTGAAGTTCCATAGATTGTCTAGCGATCTAATGGTTGTGGGAATGATGTGCAAGAATCTGGGTATAAACTGTAAATAAGAGCGTTTGTGAGCTATTTTCATTTTGAGTGAGCGACCAGGTGGTAGTATGAGCCAGCTCACTGTTTGAGATCTTAGTGATCTGTTTGGGATATAAATTTGTAGTTTTGATGTCATGTAATTCAGTGTCAACTTGTAGAAGGTTTTGAAGACTAGGACCAAGGCTTGAAAGGCGCAGCGTTTTTGTATAGGTAACCAATGCATTAATGTTAGTGCTGGGGTGACATGGTCTCGGAAGCCTAGGTTTTTCAGGAGGTGAATGGCTGCATTTTGTACATCTTGGAGGTGGGAGAGGGTTTTTGTGGGTAAGCCCACTAGTAGTGTGTTGCAATAGTCTAAGTGGGATAATACAAACGCATGTAGTAGCTGGGCAAAATCGGTTTCTGAAAAGTAAGGACGGATACACTTCAATTGGCGGAGGTAGTAGAAAGATGAAGACACTAAGTTTGATATGTGATTTGAGAGTGATAGATTTGAGTCCAGGATCACTCCTAGGCTCTTTAGCTGTAAGTGTGTCATTTCCCCAGGAAAAGGTTGGGAGGGGTATGTGCAGGTGTCTTTGTGTATCCAGAGGAGTTCAATCTTTGAGGCGTTAAGTTGTAGTTTATTTGCAGTCATCCAGTTCTTTATTTCAGTTAGGCAGTTATGGAGTTTTATGATTTGTGTGTCTCTGTGTTGGCCTAAGGGAAGGTAGAGCTAAATATCGTCTGTGAATGAGCGGATTTTGATTTGGTATTTTGCTGCGATTTTGAGTACTAGTCTAAACTAAAACTAAACTAAACCTTAGGTTTGTATACCGCGCCATCTCCGCAAGCGCAGAGCTCGGCACGGTTTACAGAGTTAAGGAACTACAATGAAAGGATATAGGAGAGGGACTGAGAAGATAGAGAGGGACAGGATACTAGAGAATGGGAGGTGATTAGATTTTTGAAAAGAGCCAAGTTTTCAAGTGTTTGCGGAAGGATTGGAAGGAGCTTGAATTTCTGAGCGGGGATGAGAGGTTGTTCCAGAGTTCTGTGGTTCTAAAGGGGAGGGATGTTCCAAGTTTTCCTGTGCGGGATATACCTTTTATAGAGGGGAATGATAGTTTCAGTTTTTGGGAGGGTCTGGTGGAGTGTGGGTTTGAGGAATTCCAAAAGAGTGGGATAACAGGAGGAAGGACGCCATGTAGGATCTTGAAGGCTAAGCAGGCACATTTAAAGAGGACTCTGGAGTATACTGGGAGCCAGTGAAGCTTGGAGAGGAGTGGGGAGATGTGATCGAACTTGCCTTTTGCGAAATAAGCTTAGCCGCGGCGTTCTGAATTAGCTGAAGTCTATGGAGGTTTTTCTTAGTTAGGCTTATATAGATGGAATTGCAGTAGTCCAGTCTAGAGAGGATGGTGGATTGAACGAGGACGGCGAAGTGAGAATGATGAAAGCAGAGGTTGAAGAAGAGTGGGGATAACAAGGCACCTTGGAGCACTCCGTACCAGAGTGGTTTTGGCTCAGTTAGGGAGTGTCCTAATAGTACTCTGCGATCTTTCATTAAGGAAGGAGGAGAGCCAAGCTAGTGCGATATCGTTGATTCCAATAAATTGTAGTCTGGATAGAAGTGAGTGATCAATAGTGTCAAAGGCGGCACTTAGGTCTAATAGTATCAATAATGCGTGTTTCCCCTCATCTAGAATTTTCCAGCAGTCGTCTACTATGTCTAGTATTGTTTTTGTGCTGTGGTGTTTCCTAAATCCTGATTGGAAGATGGAGAGACTGGCATTTGTTTCTGTGAAGTCTTTTAGCTGTGTGAGTATTATCTTTTCATGTATTTTTGAGATAAAAGGAAGGTTTGAGACTGGTCTATAGCTGCTTGGATTTTCCGGGTCCATGGAGGATTTTTTTTAGAACTCGTCTCACTACGGCAGATTTCCAACACTGTGGTATTATGCCTGATTTTAGGGACTCGTTTAGTAAGGGTAGGATGGAGGACAAGAAGATTTCATTGGCAGCTAGAAGTGTTGTGGATGGGCATGGGTCTAAGATTGAGGTTGTGGGACGTAGGGAATCTATTGAATTTTTCAGATCATCTATGGTAACTGGTTTGAAGCTGTGGTATGCTCACAAGCTCCTTTCTGGGGTTTTGTGGCAGCATCATGTCTGCACTTCGCTGGGAATCCATTTGCGCTGCTCCCCAGCTCAAACCTGGACTTTTTACCTCACACCATCTGGGCACTAACACCCTCTCCCCCCTGACAGACTAGAGGTGGCTAAGCCAGCGACACCTGCCCCTCTCATGGGACATGGACAATCCTCAGATGGCCATCCAGTGTAAATTTGGCTTAAATCCAAAGTATCCTGGCCTGAGAAGTCCATTAACACCTGTGTTTATGCAAAATCAAGGTGTTTTGAGGCAGATGGAGGCTTTTATTTTCAAATCAGGAAATCCAAGATTTTAGCATCAAACACGGCTTGGGGGAGCTACACTGGGGTCTAAAAACTAGCAATTTGGGGATTTTAGAGATGGGGAAACCTGACTAACCCCCAGAACCCCCCAAAAAACAATTTTAACACTGCCCTCCCCCAATTTTGATTTTTCAGGCTGGCAGCCTGTTACTCACTGTGCAATGCTTTGTACTGGGAGATGCAAGTGCTGAAGCTGCAAACAGCATACAGGGAGAACCTCTGCCTCAACAAGCCTGGAATCTAGACTGCTTGTTTCTGGAATGACTCTTGGGCCCAACAAACTGGCTGGAGACCTCAACCCCCACCAGACCTTGCGTATGCAACAGGGGGGTGGGGTGGTAAGTCGTCCCCAATCCTGGAAAAACTGCCACCAAGCCACACAGCCTGCATTCAAGTCTACTACAGATGAACCTGGGGGGAGTTCTGTTCCCTAGGGATCAGACCCTGAGTCCCCAAACTACAGTGCAGGTTGTTCAAAATAGGTACACTGCAAAGCAATCTGCCCCTTGGAAGCAGACCCTCAACCCCAGAGTCTGCACTCTCCTGCAGCCAGAGATGTCCCAAGAATGGGATCCTCTGTAGCACTAAAAAGCTTTGCAAATAGTCAAAGTCCAAAAAATCCCCCAAAACGAATATAACAGAAAAATAAACACTGGCAGAAAAGACCCCCCAGGGGGATGGGAGGCAGAGCAAAAAAAAAAAAAATTTGCTAATGAAGCTCCCTATAAGAATTCTCACAAGAAGGGGCTGACTACCCACAGGTTCAGGAATAGCATGTCACACTAGAAAAATTCTGAATTAATATACACCTTGGCAGGTTGGTTATATAGTAAAAGATAACCTTTATAGGTGACGTTTTCTTGAGCAGCTGTTTCTGGAGCTCAAATCTGTAAAGTTTCTAGCCATCTCATTTGCAGGAATAGTAAATTTGCATGAGAATAAGGTTGCTAATCCCCAGGAAATCTTGTGAGTTAATACATCAGTCTCTAGCAGAGGTGTTTCACATCTGGAGGCTGACAACAAAGATGAAACAGTTCTTTCATAAAGGCTAAGAAGAAAACAACTGTGACTAACTCACAGCATATTTCTATAAAACACGACTGTTACTACGATCTCTACAATGCTACGAGATGTATGTTGTACTATTCAGACACATATGCCAAGGTAAACCTACTTGATAAGCACGAGAATCTACGACCATGTATTTATTATAAAGAAATAGTTAAGATTTAAAAGCAATATGATAAAGGTGAGGTTTTTGGCTAGATTTAAATCCATCCAGAGAGGAAGCATGGCAAAATGACTTAGGAAGTCTATTCCAGGCATACAATGAAAAGAAAAGTGTTGTGTATAAGAGAGATACAGAAGTGTTCCAGTTCTTTTCAGTACTTGGTGAAAGGCTTGGACTTTAATGGCAATGTTTTTAGTGATGCAGTAGAAGCGGATGGAGAAATTTCAAGTTAGATAGTAGCATTAATCAGGCATATCATCCCAAATCCAGCCAAATCAGGTTAGTCAATCATATTTTTAACCACATACCACTCACATAATTAGCCATTAAATGTATAATTTATTTTGAATATTGATCTAAATGTTTTCCATTCTAACCAACACACTGCATTAAGCTCAAAGGGAAATAATTCACATTATTTTCCTGTGAAAATCAGCAAATGCAAAGTACATGCCTTAAAAGTATAACATACCGTGAACCTGTTAGTTGTGCTTATGGTAGAGCTTGGTTAAAATAGGATTTTGAAAAACATGTGCTATATATGTGCGCACTTTTCCTTATTCAAGCTTAACATGGCCAAAGGAACACCTCCTTTGAGTATGGCTAAAAGTACACGTCACAATTGCCATACATATTTTTAGTCACATATGCTACAGTTTGAAAATTTCCCTCTGTGAGAATAATTCGCAATAACATTTTCACAGAAGTATTCATCTCTAAAACATCCTACGCAATATGCATGTACATAGGGTGAGGTGGGGCGGTAACTTAACCCAGAAAAGTTGTGTATGTTAAATAGCAGGTGTACATGTGTTTGTAGATTCTCTTGTGGAATTTACAAAATGGAAGTAACTCAGAAAACACAACGCAGAGAAAAGCATGCACATCATTTCCACACATGCGTGCAGTTATAAAATTACCTCTAATTGCTCTTTGCTGAAAAATAAAGAGACATCATATAAATGAATTTGATGCTCCTCACAAAACAAAATCGTTTGGTTATAGTGTTAGCCCAATTTAAAGGTAATAGTGATACCTTTCTTTATTGGACTAACTTAATACATTTTTGGATAAGTTTTTGAAGATGGTGGCTCTGCTTTAGAAAGCTTGTCAAAAATATACCACAAGATGTCACTATCTCTCCACACAGACATAATAGACCAGGCTAGATGTCCTTTTCTCATCCGACTACCAATACAAATCCTGCTAATATCTGCTTCTTACATACTCACCGTATACATGTATTATAGGTACACTGGTTTGCTTTTTTCTATGGCAATTTCCATCAGACTGTGACTATGTACTTTTTCCCGAGTACTAACTGTATTTGTCCTGAAATAGTCTAATGTTTTTGTAGAATGTGACAAAAAGGATGCTACAGTACATATGCTTTTGAAGTATTTTATCTAAAGATCTTGAAAGCTCATTTACTACAGCATAACTTAGTTGGTCAAAAAATGGTTATTTCAATTTATTATTACTTAGAGCAGGGGTGCCCACACTTTTGGGGCTTGCGAGCTACTTTTAAAATGACCAAGTCAAAATGATCTACCAACAATAAAATTAAAAAAAAAATACTGTACGCATAGAATTGTCAATTATCATTCCTATTCCGGGGTTTTTTCAAAGAGGTCAAAGCAGATGACTCTATGCACTGTCACCTCAGTAATAACCATACAAAAATAGACAAATACCCACCCCCCTCCCTTTTTACTAAACCACGATAACAGTTTTTAGCGCAGGGAGCTGCGCTGAATGCCCAGCGCTGCTCTCGACACTCATAGGCTCCCTGCGCTAAAAACCTCTATTGCGGTTTAGTAAAAGGGGACCATATTGTAAAATATAGACAGCAGATATAAATTCAGACACATTTTGATCACTAAATTTAAAATAAAATCATTTTTCCTACCTTGTCTGGTGATTTCATGAGTCTCTGGTTGCACTTTCTTCTTCTGACTGTGCATCCAATCTTTCTTCCCTTCTTTTAGCCTGTTTGCTTCCTCTCCTCCTGACTTCATTCCCCACCCCAAACGTTTTCTTCTTCTCTCCCTGCCCTCTCTTTCTTTCTCTCTTCATGCCCCTTTCTTTTTTTCTGTTTCTCTTCTTTCCTTCTGTCTCCCTGCCTGCCCTCTTTCTCCCTCCCTGCCCTCCCCCAAGCCACTGCCACTGCCGCCGGATAACAGGCCCCCAAAGCCGCCCGCCGCCGGCCAAGCTCTCCTTGCTTCGGGCGCACCAGCATTCCTCTCCCCGACGTCAATTTTGCCTTCGGAGAGGAAGTTACGCTGGCCAGAACTTCCTCTCCGAGGCAGAATTGACGTCGGGGAGAGAAAGGCTGATCGGCCCAAGATCGACCTATTGGGAGAAATGCTGCCGGGTCCTGCCTTTGAGGAAACAGAAAGTAGGCAGGACCTGGCAGCAAGAAGAGCAAATCGCAAGCTTCACTGACCAGTTTCCCGCTTTAGCGCGCGAATGGGGCTCTAACATGTGCGTGCCAGCTTCCCTTCTCTCCCCCCCTCCTGACATAACTTCCGGTTTCAGAGGAAAGAGAAGGGAAGCCAGTACAAGCGCACGTTAGCCCCCGGAGCATAAATTCTCCAAGCCGTTTTTTTTTTTTTTTTTAATGTTGAGCAGCGGAGGCAGCAGCAGAATTCAGGAGCAGGCCAGTCAGGAGGGGAAAAAAGAGAAGGGAACCCGCTCTGCGATCGACTGGGGTCGCCTGAACGAGCGACCTGTCGATCGCGATCGACGTGTTGGGCACCCCTGACTTAGAGACTTACAAGATCATGAAGGGCATAGAGAGAGTAGAGAGGGACAGATTCTTCAAACTTTCAAAAAATAAAAGAACAAGAGGGCATTCGGAAAAGTTGAAAGGGGACAGATTCAAAAGGAATGCTAGGAAGTTCTTCTTTACCCAACGTGTGGTGGACACCTGGAATGTGCTTCCAGAGGACGTAATAGGGCAGAGTATAACATACGTAAAGTCTTGTAAAGTTATATAAGATAAATTATGTAAACTTAATGCAAGTTATGCAAGCACGGTAAGGATAATGTAAAGTAACGCAAAGTAACCCACGTAAAGTTATGTACGAAAAGTTATGTAAAGTTAGGAATGCAAAGTTTGTAAAGTTATACAAATAATTGTATTGTCATCGCCTGGAAATGACCAGCCATCTTCTAATGTAATCCGCTTAGAACCGCAAGGCACAAGCGGAATAGAAATCACTAATGTAATGTAATGTAATGTAAGTATGGTACTGGGGTTCAAGAAAGGATTGGACAATTTCCTGCTGGAAAAGGGGATAGAGGGGTATAGATAGAGGATTACTGCACAGGTCCTGGACCTGTTGGGCCACCGCGTGAACGGACTGCTGAGCACGATGGACCTCAGGTCTGACCCAGCGGAGGCATTGCTTATGTTCTTATGTACTTATAAAGCACAGTTACTTACCGTTAACAGGTGTTATCCAGGGACAGCAGGCAGATATTCTCTACATGTGGGTGACGTCACCAACGGAGCCCCCTAGCGGATGTTTTCGCAAGCAGACTTGCTCGAAGACCTTCAGGCTTGCGATTGGCCAGCACATGCGTGCGTGCCCCTCCCACCCTGCGTCTCCTCAGCGTGTCCTCAGTTCAGATAGCAAGCAAAGAAGCCAACCACGGGGAGGTGGGTGGGTTGCGAGAATATCTGCCTGCTGTCCCTGGATAACATCTGTTACGGTAAGTAACTGTGCTTTATCCCAGGACAAGCAGGCAGCATATTCTCTACATGTGGGTGACCTCCAAGCTAATAAAATATAACCCTGTGGTATATAATATAGATACAAAAATACTCATAAGATACCACAATATTGAACCATACACATCAGTATTTAGGCCTCAGAAATGGAGCCTACGCACAATAATACAGTCACAAACTGAACCAATCCGCGTAGATTAAAGCTCCTGCTCCAATCATTGGCCAATAGAACCCTTATATCTTTCAACTGTGGTTTTTTTATAAACAACTCTACATCAAATACTGTGTGTAATATCAAAAATTTTGAAAAACTCGACCACGAAAACTTATCTCATTTGTTTAGCAGTCCATGTCCATACGCCAACGCGGCCAGCGTTTCGCGGGAATTACGTACATCCGCTGCATCAGGGCCACTTGGACATTATCACTATAAATAAATACAAACAGTACCCAGTTCACATTCACGAATTCAAAACTTTTTTTCACCTATTTTTCTTTTTCATTACACTCACACTCACATCAATACATACGGTCACAGCTTTTTCAAACAGTGCCAAAATGGCAACAGCAGTAGCTGTTTGAAAAAGCTGTGACCGTATGTATTGATGTGAGTGTGAGTGTAATGAAAAAGAAAAATAGGTGAAAAAAAGTTTTGAATTCGTGAATGTGAACTGGGTACTGTTTGTATTTATTTATAGTGATAATGTCCAAGTGGCCCTGATGCAGCGGATGTACGTAATTCCCGCGAAACGCTGGCCGCGTTGGCGTATGGACATGGACTGCTAAACAAATGAGATAAGTTTTCGTGGTCGAGTTTTTCAAAATTTTTGATATTACACACAGTATTTGATGTAGAGTTGTTTATAAAAAAACCACAGTTGAAAGATATAAGGGTTCTATTGGCCAATGATTGGAGCAGGAGCTTTAATCTACGCGGATTGGTTCAGTTTGTGACTGTATTATTGTGCGTAGGCTCCATTTCTGAGGCCTAAATACTGATGTGTATGGTTCAATATTGTGGTATCTTATGAGTATTTTTGACCTCCAAGCTAACCATAATGGGATGGAGAGAAAGTTGGCAATTTAGGAGAACAGATGCTGCAAAACAGACTGGCCAAAGCGGCCGTCACACCTGGAGAAAGCATCCAGACTGTAGTGCGAGGTGAACGTATGAACCGAGGACCAAGTGGCAGCTTTACAGATTTCCTCGATGGGAGTCGAGCGGAGGAAAGCAACAGACGCCGCCATCACTCTGACCTTGTGGCCCATGACTCGACAGAAAGCGAGACAAGCGGCCAACCAGTTAGAAATGGTCCGCTTAGAAACAGAGCGACCAAAGCGATTGGGATCGAAAGAGATGAATAGCTGGGGAGCAATATGGTGAGCAGCGGTGCGCCTCAAGTAGAAGGCCAGCGCATGCTTACAATCAAGAGAATGCAGAGCCGCTTCTCCAGGGTGAGAATGGGGCTTCGGAAAAAACACAGGAAGAACAATGGACTGGTTGATGTGAAAATCAGAAACAATCTTGGGCAAGAACTTAGGATGGGTGCGGAGGACCACCTTATCATGATGGAAGACAGTGAAAGGGGGGTCCGCAACCAAGGCTTGAAGTTCACTGACCTGACGGGCAGAAGTGAAAGCAATAAGGAACACAACCTTCCAAGTAAGATACTTCAAGTGAGCCCGCACTAGCGGCTCGAACGGAGGTTTCGACTATGCAAGGACTATGTTTAGATCCCAAACCACCGGAGGAGGTTTAAGGGGCGGATGAACGTGGAAAAGTCCTTTCATGAAGGGGGAAACCACAGGATAAACAGAGATAGGCTTCCCGTCAATCGGCTGATGAAAAGCAGCAATGGCACTAAGGTGGACTCGAACCGAAGAGGACTGGAGTCCAGCGCCAGATAAGTGTAACAGATAATCCAGGACAGCAGACAAGGAGGCAGACAGAGGCTCCAGCTGTCAAGTAGCACACCAGGAAGACAAGCAGGTCCACTTCTGATGGTAACATTAGCGAGTGGACTCCTTCCAAGACGCTTCCAGGACATCCAGAACAGGCTGGGAGAGCTGGAACGAGGGAATTAAGTCTCGAGGAAGCAGAGACTGGAGGTTGGGATGAAGCAGAGAACCCTTACTCCGCGTAAGCAAAGAAGGAAATATAGGCAGAGGAAGAGGCTCCCTGGAACTGAGTTGCAACAGAAGGGAGAACCAAGGTTGTCGGGTGGCGCGCGAAGACTTGAGGTTGACGAGAGTCTTTAGAATCAGAGGGAATGGAGGGAACGCATACAGGAACGCGTTCGTCCAATCCAGAAGGAAGGCATCCGCCTCGATCCTGAGAGGGGTGTAAACCCTGGAGCAAAAGCAGGGCAACTTGTGATTGAAGGGGGATGCAAACAGATCGACCTCCGGAGTCCCCCAATGAGCAAACACCTGATGCAAGGTCACGGAGTGGAGAGACCACTTGTGAGGCTGCAGAAGACGACTCAAACTATCCCCCAGACAGTTCCGCTCGCCCTGAATGTAGACAGCACGAATGAATATGTTGCGGCGGATGATCCAATCCCAGAGCTGCAGCGCCCCTGGCACAGGGACTTGGACCCCGTGCCCCCCTGCTTGTTGATATAATACATGGCATCCTGGTTGTCCGTGCGAAGCAGGTGACAAAAAATTTCAGAGCGAGGAAAATCGCACGAAGCTCCAGAAGATTGATGTGACAAAGGCGGTTGGCACGGGACCAAAGACCCTGAGTGCACAGACTGTCCAGATGAGCCCACCAAGCATGGGTCGATGAGTCCGTCGTGAGGAACTTCTGTGGAGGAGGAGCATGGAACAGAAAACCTCTGGAAAGATTGGAAGAGAGCATCCAACAACGGAGAGACTTCCTCAACAAAGGAGTCACAACAATGTGTCGAGAGAGCGTATCCCGAACCTGGTTCCACTGGGATGCCAGAGTCCATTGAGGAATACGGAGGTGAAGTCTGGCAAAAAGAGTCCCGTGAACCGTGGAGGCCATGTGACCTAGGAGGACCATCATGAGCCGAGCCGGCACCGAGTGCTGATGGGTCACCATTCGGCACAAACGGATAAGGGCCTCCTGATGTGTCCAGGACCGCTTCGATGAACTCGAGAGACTGGGACGGGCAGAGGTGGGACTTGGGAAAGTTCACCTCGAAGCCGAGACTCTGAAGGAGCAAGATTGTCTGTTCCGTCGCTCGCAGGACTTTGTTGCGAGAGGACGCTTTGATTAGCCAGTCGTCGAGGTAGGGAAACACCTGCAGGCCACGGAGGCGCAGGGCTGCAGCTACCACAACCAGACATTTCGTGAAGACCCTCGGAGAGGCCGTCAGGCCGAAGGAAAGAACACGATACTGGAGATGGAGATCCCCCCACCCGGAAATCTCAAATACCGGCGAGAGGCTGGGTGTATTGGAATGTGCGTGTACGCCTCCTTGAGGTCCAGACAGCACAGCCAGTCCCCCTCATCCAAGAGAGGATACAACATGGGAAGGGTGAGCATTCTGAACCGTTCCTGCACCAGAAACTTGTTCAGAGCACGGAGGTCCAGGATCGGACGCAGGTCCCCCGTCTCCTTGGGTACCAGAAAGTACCGGGAGTAGAATCCGGAGTTCCACTGTTCCTTGGGAACCTCCTCGACCGCCCGAAGGCAAAGAAGGGCTTGAGCTTCCTGCAGAAGGAGAGGAAGCTGAGACTGAGCAGAAGGAAACTGTCTTGGAGGCAGGTCCGGGGGTACGCGACCGAAGGGGAGGGAGTATCCTCTCCTTGATGATAGACAGCACCCAAATGTCGGTGGTAAGGTTTTCCCACTGGGCACAGAAATGATGGAGACAACCCCCGATGGGGAAGGGGGAAGGCTCCATGAGGAAGGGAGCCCGAAGGCTCGGACTGGAATTGTCAAAAAGATGGCCCAGTCTTCGCCGTGGCCGACGGCTGAGTCTTAGGTTGACGTTGCTGCTGCTGCTGCTGCTGCTGCGGAGGCCGTTCGAAGGAGGCCTAGAGAAAGCAGGAGTGGATTTCTGTGGATACTTCCGGAGAGAAATTTTATATTGACGAGCCAGAGGGGCCTTAGGTTTAAGTTTCACCAGAGACGCAAAGGACCGCTCGTGGTCCGAGAGGCGCTTCATGGCTGCCTCAATGGACTCATCAAAGAGCTCATGACCCACACACGGGAGATTGGCAAGACAATCCTGTAGATTCGGTTTCATATCCACAAGCCGGAGCCAAGCGAGGCGATGCATAGCGATCGCAAAGGCTGTGACTCTCGAGGACAATTCAAAGGCGTCAAAAGAGGCCTGAAACATATACAGGCAGAGCTGGGAGAGGGTCTCCTTGAGAAGACGAAACTCCTGACACCGAGGCTCTAGCATGACCTCCCAGAACGATCGGAGGGCATCAATACAGAACCGAAGGTAGGGTGTGAAGAAGAAACTGTAGTTAAGGACACGGTTTGCCATCATCGAGTTCTCATAAAGATGGCGACCAAATTTGTCCATCGTATGGCCCTCCCTGCCAGGGGGGACGGCAGCATAGACCTTCGAGGGATTAGACTTCTTCAAGGAAGACTCAATCACCAAGGATTGGTGGGAAAGATGAGCACCCTCAAACCCTTTAACCGGGGTAGTCCGGTAACGGGACTCCAACTTGGAGGGAATAGCAGTGACAGCATATGGTGTCTCCAGGTTCCAGAGAAACGTCTGCCGAAGAACCTGATGCAATGGTAGGCGAAGTGCCTCACGAGGCATATTGTTAACTCCCAGTTCCGCCGGGTATTCCTGGGTAAAGCGGGAGTCGGACTGAAGAACCAAGTTCAGAGCTCTGTCCATGTCAGAGATGAAACGAGAAAAGGAGGAGGTCCGAGAAGAGGATTCATCCTCTAGAGGAGACCCCAACTGAGATCGGGGCGCAGCTGAGAAAGAGGGAGAAACCTCCCTGGAATAGTAAGCCGGAGCCTCAGAGTCCCGTGAATAGGAGACTGAAGAGGTTCGACTAAGGCGTGTAGGGGGCATCAAAGAATGGCCCCGTGCCCCCAGCCAGGACCCACGAAAAGTCCTTGGCACCTCAGGGGAGGAAGAATCGCTCGAGGGAACCCGACGAATCTTGCAGGTGATGCCTCGAGAAATGAGGGGATGCTCAGGCTGGGCAGACCACGACTGGGTCGAGACCGAGGCCACAGGCGTCGAGGTCAGGACTAGTTGGCTCACCACAGAGGAAAACTGCGTGGCAATAATAGCCTTAAGCATGTCCTCTAACATAGGCACCGAGACCAAAGGAAGGTGGGTCGGAGGTGCAGCAATGCGCTCCTTCGGGGGCGACCTCAAGGAAAAGTATTCCCTACATGAGGAGGCACGCTTAGAGTGATGTCTGGCAAACCCTGACCATGGACTCCCCCAACCCTGAAAATCCACATAATGTGCCAGAGGAAGAAGCTACGCTGCTAGCTCCCTGATACCCAGAGGGTTGTTACACAGGGGGGCCCCTACAGCCTGTGCTCAAGCCTCTGATGAATCAGTAGGTAAGCCAGCTCCCAGGGGAATGGACCCCAAGCTGCTGAGGCAACACTAAGCAGGATGACTCCACAGGTACTCAAAGAGACTGGACTGGGAGCAGCAGTCCACCCACGTGGAACTGCATCCATTCCCCGGCTGGGTAAGCCCAAGAAGGGGACCTCTGAGCACTAAAGCTGTGCAGATAATTTGAAGACTGACGGTAAAAATACCAGAAAATAATAAAAGGAAGCAGAACAGATCAGAATATACCTTCTGAGTTCACGTGCACAAGGAAAAACTGAAGAGGGAGCTGTTCTCCGCTGCAGTAGGGGAGAAGTTCAGAATTTTAAAGTGACACCCTTCTGCAGATTTGTGACTAATGGAAATCAACAGCTACTGTACAGAATCCTATGTCTTTGCTACTGAAAAGCACATTCTATAAAAAAAAGTAGGCGCCTACTTTTCTTTACAGAATACTAGTGTAATAGGTCAAAAATCATATTTTAGGCGCAATCACTTACACCAGTCAAAAAGCTGTATTAAATGCTCATGCCTAAATTATTAAAAATACATATAATCACAGCATTCTATAATTTACATGCATAATTGTGCACCTTTATGGTCAAATACCATCCATGTGAATACCTATCTGCAAAGTACACGTGTGTTCACTTGAACAGTGGTATTTACAGACATTCTTACTGCCCAAATCTAGGTGTTCCTTATAGAATAATCCCCATGTTCTTAAAATATCTAAGTAATAGAAATTTGATTATAGTTTTCCTTCCTGAATGGAGAATAGCTTAATATGGCTATTGATTGGTCATGATTCTCAGAGTGATCATGTCCATACCAGTACCAATTAGACTGTGACTTCAGGCTCTTACATAGTAACATAGTAAATGATGGCAGATAAAGACCTGAACAGTCCATTCAGTCTGCCCATTAATTATACCTATTAAAAATACATGATTAGATTAACTTGTCTCTTCTTTGATATTTCTGGGCTGTAGACTGTAAAGTCTGATATTGTTCTAGGTTCCAAATGCTGAAGTTGCCGTCTAAGCTCACTCCAGCCTATCCAACCATCCCATTGTTTGCAGGACACCTACCGCAAAGTCTGGCCACTAATATCCTCCTGTTCCATATTACTGGAGTTCTCACTGATGCCCACCCCAGCCCATCCTAACTGAATCAACATATATGGAACACAGACTGTGCAGGTCTGTCCAATACCGGCCTTAGTTCTTTAATTTACATCTTTCATTTTCTAATTAGAGATTTTCTATTTTTATCCCACGCTTTATTGAATTCATCACCGTTTTCCTCTCTACCACTTCACTCCGTGAAAAAGAATTTCCTAACATTGCTCCTAAATCTTACTCCCTGTAGCCTCAAATTATGCCCTCTAGTTTTACCATTTTTTCTTCTCTGGAAAAGATTTGGTTCTATATTAATGCCTTTCAAGTATTTAAACCTTCAGGATGGTATGCTGTTAAGACTATATCCAAGCAGAGGCCTGGCGAGAAGTTCTATCTTACTAAGGCAAAGACTCACCTTGTGTCGTCTGAGTCTGTACAAAAGTTTTGATAAGTGTGTCTGTGGTCTGAGTATATAGGGACAATGCATAACGTAGAGACTGCAGGTCTGGACTCTTCTCCAGGAAAGTTTTCTTTAGCCCATTTCCACCAGCATGGAAATATTGCTTCAAGATAAAAGATAAAAATAAAATTGTGACAATGATAAGAGTTCCAAGGCATATACAGAATCATTAGCCAACTTTGGTAACTTTACAGTTTAGAGGTGATCACAAAAAAACAATAATGCTACAGTCCCAAATTCATGAGGTCTGGTTACCCTCTGGGTTTGTATCAGCCATGAGAAGTGACCTCTCCTGAAGAAGGACATGAAACTCGAGTCAAGGGGCTCGGTTTCTCAGTATGGCACTTAGCTGTTTTTAATACAAGCACTTTCAGGGTTTCATTCTATGGCTGCCGTTACGTCCAACAAGAGGCATCCCAACTACAACTCCAGATAAGTTACCAGTATATAGTGATGTTTTAATTGATGAATGGTGACTTTGGGAGGCAAGGGACTGTAAAGACGATGATGGTCCAATCGGCAACCATAGTTGAGTGATTACACTGAACAATGTTGGTTGTAGGGTCTGAGCAATTTACACAATCTATAATTATTTATTTATTAAATAATTTCATATATTCAGAGCTGTGATATTTGATTGAGAATATTTACATTATCACAGAGTATTTGTGATTATCTCCCTAGTAGTTGAGTACACATATAGAAACATAGAAACATGATGGCAGATAAAGGCCAAATGGCCCATCTAGTCTACCCATCTGCAATAACCATTATCTCTTTCTCTCTCTAAGACACATGTGTCCAACACAAGACCCGCCTGGCCTGCAGTGACTGTGCACCTGACACTACACTCTCCAGGAATCTCATTGAGTCCTGACTCCCCAATCTACCACCTCCCTGCTGCTGAAATTTAAAATCTTTGAGCAGCCGACACGAAGCCAGCCTCCCGCCATTGCCCTGCCCCGGAAGTGTTCTTTCTGTAGCATCCTGCCTATGAGCGAAGAAGTGCTGCAGAAAGAACAGGGCAGGGTGATGGGAGGCTGGCTTTGTGTCGGCTACCCGAAGATTTTAAATTTCAGCGGCAGGGAGGTGGTAGGTGGGGGAGTCATGAACTGGGGACTGTTCTACCATAGGATCCAGCTGAGAGGGAAGGGCTGAGGTTGGGAATGAGGGAAGGACATGCTGCACAGGCTGCGGGGTGGTTGGGAAAGCAAGGACAGAGGCTGCACGGGCTGGGGGTTAGGAAGGGAGGGAGAGATGCTGCCGGTGGGTGAGGGAAGAGAAAAATAAAATTCTTGGACTTAGGTGTGTGGAGTGGGAGGGAAAGAGAGATGGTATACATGAGGAAGAGGAAGAATTGTTGGATCTCAGTGGTTCTCTGTGGAGATCTCGGACCTCGTAAAAAAGAAGAAAAAAGCATTTATCTCCTGCAAACAATCTGGGAAATGAGAGACTAAAGAAGACTATCTGGCCAAGTCTAGAGCTATTAAAACAGCAGTCAGAGAGGCCAAACTCCAGATGGAAGAGAATCTAGCAAAGAGCATTAAAAAAGGGGATAAATCCCTCTTCAGGTATATTAGTGACAGAAAGAGGAACACAGATGGGATAGTGTGCCTTAGGAAACCAGACGGGAATTATGTAGAATCGGACTCCGATAAAGCCGAACTACTAAATGAATACTTCTGCTCAGTCTTTACCTGCGAGGCGCCGGGATTCGGTCCACAGCTACAGACAAGGGAAAGCTTGGAAGACCCGTTTCGAGATTTTGAGTTTACGTCCAGCAGCGTCTACCATGAACAAAGCTCAAAGTGAACAAAGCCATGGGACCAGACAAACTACATCCCAGGGAGCTTAGGGAGTTGAGTGATGTCCTGGCGGAACCGTTATCCGTGCTCTTCAATCTTTCCCTAAGTACAGGAAGAGTCCCATTGGACTGGAAAACAGCTCACATCATTCCAGTCCACAAAAAGGGATGCAGGACGGAGGCTGCAAATTAGACCGGTGAGTCTCACATCGATAGTGAGTAAAATTATGGAAACACTAATCAAACACAAATTAGATACGATCCTGAACGATGAGAATCTACGAGATCCCCATCAACATGGATTTACAAAGGGAAGGTCCTGTCAATCCAATTTGATCAGCTTCTTTGACAGGATAATGAAAAAGCTGGATATGGGGGAGTCCCCAGACGTCGTGTACTTGGACTTCAGTAAGGCTTTTGATAGTGTCCCACACCACAGGTTATTGAGCAAGATGAGTTCGATGGGATTAGGAGAAACGTTAACTGCATGGGTAAAAGACTGGCTCAGTGGTAGACTTCAGAGGGTGGTGGTGAACGGTACTCTCTCCGAAATGTTGGAAGTGATCAGTGGAGTGCCGCAGGGCTCGGTCTTGGGTCCGATCCTATTTAATAGTTTCGTAAGGGATCTGGCTCAGGGGCTTCGAGGGAAAATTACATTATTCGCCGATGACGCCAAACTATGCAACATAGTAGGCAAAAGCACAGTGCCCGACTGTATGACACAGGACCTACTCTTACTGGAACATTGGTCCTCAACTTGGCAACTAAGTTTTAATGCCAAAAAGGGTAAGGTCATGCACCTTGGCAGCAGAAATCCATGCAGAACTTACACCCTAAATGGTGAGACCTTAGCAAGAACTGCAGCAGAATGGGACTTGGGAGAGATCATTAGTGAAGACATGAAGACTGCCAATCAAGTGGAGAAAGCTTCATCCAAGGCTAGACAAATGATGGGTTGTATCCAAAGAAGTTTCGTCAGCCGGAAGCCCGAAATTATAATGCCGTTGTAAAGATCCATGGTGAGACCTCATCTAGAATATTATATACAATTCTGGAGACCACATTATCAAAAAGATGTGCAGAGAATTGAGTCGGTTCAGCGAATGGCCACCAGGATGGTCTCAGATCTCTTGTATGAGGAACGGCTGGGTTAGTTGCAGCTATACTCACTCGAGGAAGGTAGAGAGAGGGGAGACATGATTGAGACGTTCAAATATGTCACGGGTCGTATTGAGGTAGAAGAGGATATCTTCTTTCTTAAAGGACCTACAGCGACAAGAGGACATCCGTTGAAACTCAGGGGTGGGAGATTTCATGGTGACACCAGGAAGTATTTCTTCACCGAAAGGGTGGTTGATCATTGGAATAGTCTCCCACTGCAGGTAATTGAGGCCAGCAGCGTGCTAGATTTTAAGAGAAAATGGGATAAGCATGTGGGATCACTTCAAGGAAGAAATTAGGGGGTGGGTCATTAGAGTGGGCAGACTTGTTGGGCCGTGGCCCTTTTCTGCCGTCATCTTCTATGTTTCTATGATAGTGATGGAGAGGAGGGAAGGAGGAATATTACACTGAAAGGGAGAAGGGAGAGATTCCAGAGAAGAGTGATGGAAGGAGGGAAGAGAGATGTCAGACCACTGGAACGAGAAGGAGAGAGAGCGCGATGCCAGACCACGGAATAGAAGGGAAGGAGGGGAGAGATAGAGATGCCAGACCACAAGAAGGAGAGAGATGTTAGACCTCGGGAAGAGGGAGGGAAGGGGAGAGAGAGATGCCAGAGCATGGGAGAGAAGAGAGATTCCAGGCTATGGGAAGGAGAGGAGAAAGATGCCAGACAATATGAGGGGGGGGGAAGGAGGAAGACAGAGTTGTCTGACCATGGGATAGAGATGAGATGGTGCACAGGGAATGAGAGGAAGGAGAGACAGAGGGAAGAGAAGGTGTAAAGCAATGGGTGGGGCAGAGAAAAGAAGAAGAAATGCTTCTTATGGATAGATGGGAATAGGGGAGAAGAAAGAGGGAGGAGATGGTACACAAGGATAGAAGTGAAGGAACGACATGGAGAAGTAGATAGATTTTGAGAAGAAAGTTGAATGTTAAAAGTTAATGCTAAAGATGGATGTATGGCAGAAAGTGAAGGAGAGAAAAACAACAAATGGATAAGGTGGCCCTGAGTACACAGTTAAGAGCACAGACAGAAGAAAATGTGGCCAGAGACTGTGAAAAGATGGTTTGAAAAACAAAATCACCAGACAACACAGGCAGGGGAAATAATTTTATTTTCAATTTAGTGATTGAATTGTGTCAATTTTGCTGTCTATATTTTGCACTGTTCAGGAAGAAAAGCATTTGTTTCTTTTTCTCTGGGGTTGTACTCATGCAGAGCCTTGAATCTTAGGGTTTCGTTTGTTTATATTAGTACTTTTAGTTTGTGGTCCTGTATTTGCATAGGGGTTATGTGAGTTCTGGTAGGAATGAATGTTGAGAAGCATACAGTGTGCCTTGTGTAGTTTAATTTTGTGTTTAACCATTATGTGTTGTTAATAACATTATATTGTGTGTATATATGAAAATTTAATGGAAAAAATGATATTACAATTAGTACTATTATGGGGGCGAGGTCTTTGGACCCCCCAAAACAAAAAAGTATTCCACTTCCTATGCCTAGAATGATTATTTGAATAAAGTTGAGATTAAGTATGGTAACATCTATGAGGTGAAAATAACCAGGTGAATTGCTGGAATGGTGTCTCAGGGTGAGGAAGGATCTATACTTCTGCTAAGACTAAGTATCTTAATAAAAAAATTCAGCCCGCGACTTAACCTATATTTTAGATTTTGGCCCCTTAATGTGATTGAGTTTGAAACCCCTGCTCTAAGAAATCCCAGGTGCCTATCACAGGCTTTCTATTTGGTATTTTTTGTTATGATGGGCTTTGACATAAATGAAAACTTAAGCCTTTTATGAGATAATGTTTGTTCTAACACAAAGGTCTCAAAGTCCCTCCTTGAGGGCCGCAATCCAGTCAGGTTTTCAGGATTTCCCCAATGAATATGCATGAGATCTATGCGCATGCACTGCTTTCATTGGGGAAATCCTGAAAACCCGACTGGATTGCGGCCCTCAAGGAGGGACTTTGAGATCCCTGTTCTAACAGAACTTTGATAATGCTAACTGCACAGTATCTATTGTAGTTACACCATTTTATGTTCTTTAAATCACAGTCTGCTTGAATTACTTACTTTTATAGTATCCAGTGCTAAGTCCGTTACAGCGCATTGTTTTGGAGTGAGACTTCTGGTTTCTTCTCGCACCATGTGATCCTAAACAAAATCAGAGATACTTTTTTACACTACTAGACTTTACATTTCTTCAGGGCTGGTGGAAGGGAATTAAGGGTTCTAAACAAATCTCGTACTCACTCCTTTGCAATTAACTTTTAGTTTTATGGGCTTGCCCCCCTGAAATTCTGATAATTAAACACAATAATCATGATCATCCTAACCCTATTCTCCTAGAACAAACCTGTAAACACACATAATTGGACATCACTCTTAAATTTTATTTTTTGTATATAATATTTCTTTATTGAGAAAAATCAGCAACATACAGAACAAGAAAAAAGAAACATACAGCCGCAGCTCCCAATGAAGTGCTAAAATAAGACAACCAGGGAACTCAGAAACAATACAACAGGAGAGCGCCCAGGCAAAAATGCTAGAGAGTACCCAATACAGGATTTTACCAGAATGCCCGACCCCCCCCACACAACCTAAACCCCCAACCCCCCACTCCCCCAAAGGCACCCCCCCCAAACCCGTGTGGTTAGATGGGAAAACAAGAGGAAACTAAACAGAAAGAAAGGTGGAACAAGATAATGAGAGAAGAAAGACTAAAGCAGACAACAGAGTAATGAAAGCAGCACCCAACTCCTGCCAAAGACACCACAGCTCACAAGGTTAGCAGTTCAGCAACATACTCCGCTCCCAGTGCGGGAGAGACAACCAATACCCCTCCCACACATCCTGAAATTTGGTCCACCGGCCCTCGTCATGTCTCCCCACCATCCTACACTCCAGAAGCGCTAAGTCATAGAGGGATAAATGCCACTGGGAAAAAGAGGGAGCATGGGGAGCCCGCCAGGAAATTAAAATGGCCTTCTTGGCTAAAAGGAGAGCCTTAAACACCAACATCCGCTGCCCAGCAGAGCAATGAGAGAGAGCCGCTCCATCATAAAAAAGGACTATAGAAGGGGTGCATGCAGGCAACGAAGGAGAGATAGAGGACAAAAAGGTCCACACTTGCAGCCAGAAAGCCCATATCCGGGGACAATCCCAGAACATATGTCCCAGGGTAGCAGAACTCACAGGGCACTTGGGACAACAGGCGTGAGCGGCAAAGCCGGCTCGATAAGCCCTCTGTGGAGAAATATACGCTCTGTGAAGGAATTTATATTCCTGCTCCCTATGGAGAATATTGCAGGAGAGAGCACGCAAGAAGACAAAACAATGAGAAATCAAGGAGGACAAGATAGTGCACCCCAGGTCAGCGCTCCACGCCCCAGCCAATAGATCTGCTCTCTCAGTCGACAACGGCGACAACAACGCGGTAACAAAGTAACGCAGACGCGGGGCCGGATCTTCCCACAAACCCAAACTCAAGCCAAGACTCCGCGCCACCGAGGGACGCAAGGACGGCTCTCCGAGACTACGAACATAATGGCTAAGCTGTAAATAACCAAACGCATCCACTCGATCCAAACCATAGAGAGACGCCAACTCAGTAGGAGAAAGAAGAATCCCCCTCTCAGTGAGCACGTCTCCCACTCTACGTACCCCATGTGCATGCCAAAGCCGGAAGACTCGGCTGTCACTTCCAGGACAAAACTGCGCGTTGCCCACTAAGGGCAACATTGGGGTTTCGCTATAATTGACCCCCAAGTGTTTGCAAAGCTGTTTCCAGATACATCTCATATAGGACCACACCACATGACCCCTCTGGAAAGAGTCCAACCGAGCCGAAGGGGCATGCAACAAGAACAATCCCGAGACAGGGGACAAGAAGTCCCTGTCCACAGAGAAGGTCAGAAAGGAGGAACTCTCCAGACACCAATCTCGAATCTGGCGTAAGCTACAAGCCAAGTTATAAGCTCGAAGATCTAGAAGACCGAACCCCCCCTGCACCTCCGGCAACATCAGAACGCGAAGGGGCAGGCGAGGGCGCCGTCCCCGCCACAGAAAGATCCGCAGAGCACGGTACAGCTCCTCCAAATCCCTGTGCCTCAACCAAATCGGTAAAGTCTGCAACAAGTAGAGCCACCGTGGCACAATCATCATATTATATAAAAAGACGCGACCCGCAAGGGAAACCGGCAGAGCACCCCATAAGCGCAGACTCTCGACAGAGGACTGAAGCATGGGTCGGACATTAAGCTCATAAAGGCGCGTCAAGGTGGAGGGAATAAGAACCCCCAAGTATTTCACCTGAGCCGAAGCCTCCTTCAGAGGAAAGTCCGACCACAGGTGAGAGATACGCAGATGAAGAGGGAGCGCTTCCGATTTAGATACATTGAGTTTGAGGCCCGAAAGCTCCCCAAACTGCCGAAACAACTCCAAAGGTAAAGAAAGGTGCGAAACCGGGTCAGTCAAAAGAATCATGATGTCATCTGCAAAGGCCAAACTACGCAGGGAAGAATCTCCCACCTCCACGCCCTCAAGCAACGGATGAGTGCGGATACAAAGCAATAGAGGTTCCAAAAATAAAATATAAAGCAAAGGAGACAGGGGGCAACCCTGCCGAGTACCCCGCCGCAGAGAAAAAAACGGCTACCCCGTTGACAATCACAACAGCCTCGGGATTAGAGTATAGAGCACGGAGAGCTTTCAGATAAAATCCATTCACCCCATAGCGGAGTAGCAACGGGAAGAGGAAGGCCCACTCAACCCGATCAAAGGCCTTTTCAGAGTCAAAACTAATGGCCAAGGTAGGCTGTCGCCGAGAATCACAGTGGGCTAAAGCAAGTAAGAGCTTCCGAACATTATGACCTGCCTGACGACCCTTCACAAAACCCACCTGGTCCAGTCCCACCAGGGAAGGAACAAGCGGGGCCAACCGGTTAGCCAATATCCGGGCTAGAATTTTAAGATCTAGGTTGATAAGCGAAATGGGCCTATAAGACCCCACCAAGAGAGGGTCCTTACCCGGTTTGGGCAGTACAGTTATAAGTACATAAGAACATAAGCAGTGCCTCTGCTGGGTCAGACCATAGGTCCATCCTGCCCAGCAGTCCGCTCCCGCGGCGGCCCAAACAGGTCACGACCTGTCTAAATCACCAGAAGGTGCCCCCATGCCTCCTTGGTTTCCTAATTGAGTCCTATCTTCCTATCAAAGTCCTAGCCCTCCGGTCTTGCACCTGCACGACCTGGTTGGGTTTCTACATTTATTTTCTGGTTAGCTTTCTCAGTATCCCACGATCCCTTTATCCCTCAGGAATCCATCCAGTCTCTGTTTGAATCCCTGTACCGTACTCTGCCTGATCACTTCCTCCGGTAGCGCATTCCAAGTGTCCACGACCCTCTGGGTGAAAAAAAAACTTCCTTGCATTCGTTTTGAACCTATCTCCCTTCAGTTTCTCCGAATGCCCCCTCGTACATGTTGTCCCCTTCAGCCTGAAGAATCTGTCCCTATCCACCCTCTCTATGCCCCTCATGATCTTGAAGGTCTCTATCATATCACCCCTGAGCCTCCTTTTTTCCAGAGAGAAGAGCCCCAGCCTATCCAACCTCTCAGCATATGGGTAGTGTTCCAGCCCTCTTACCAGTTTCGTTGCTCTCCTTTGGACTCTCTCAAGTACCTCCATGTCCTTCCTGAGGTACGGCGACCAATATTGAAATATTATCAGCGCCTGATTCGAACCAGGAGGAAAGGAACCCCCCTCCACCGCCCGCTCATAGTACCGCCTCAACGGATCAGCCACAAACCCCTGCAAGAGACGATAAAATTCCCCGCCAAAGCCATCCGGACCCGGAGATTTACAAAGAGGCAAGGTTTTAATAACCCCCAAGACCTCCTCCCCGGTAATAGGGGAGACCAAACTCGCACTGTCGGTATCCGAGAGCCGAGGCAAAGGCAGCGAGTCAAAGTACGCCTGAATCGAAGAGTCCCGGTCCACCACCTCCGCCGAATAAAGAGAGCTGTAAAAAGAGACAAAAAGCTGTTCAAGTTGAGGCTGGGCTGTAACCAGCTGCCCCCCAGCGCCTCTAAGAGAGGTGATGGAGGAGGACCCCCTCCGCGCCCTAGTCAACTGGGCCAACATTCTACCCGGGCGATTACCAAACCTATGAAGGCGATATTTATAATAAAAGAGCGACTTGTGTGCTCGTTCATGTAAGAGGGCATGGAGCGCTGCCTGGGCCGCCTGAAACTCATGTTTATAGGATAGAATTGGAGAATGTAATACTAGAAGCCTGCTCTCCCTCACTTTACGCTCGAGAGCTAAAATCTTTGCCGCCAACATTTTCTTCCGTCGGGCACAGTAGGCTAACACAGCCCCACGGAGCACCACCTTGGCAGCCTCCCAAAAAAGAGCTCCGTCATCTGCATGCACCCCATTGAACTCAACATACTCCTTCCACTGCACTTCCAGATACTGTTTAAAATCAGGGTCAGAATAGAGCGCTACCGGAAAACGCCAGCGCCCACCCCCAGCGGGGGGCCCATCAGCAAGACTAATGTCTATCCAAACCATAGTATGATCAGAAATAGCCAGCACCCCAATCTCAGCCTGATGTACTGCATAGAAGGAGGAACGGGAGAGAAAAACATAGTCTATTCTAGAGGAGGAATCATGCACTTTGTAAGTATGAGTAAAATCCCTCTCTCCAGGGTGAAGGGTTCTCCATACATCTACCACATCCAAAGCCTGCATCCAAGCACTCAGCCCATTATCCGATCTCCCAGAGGACCGAGAAGTCCCCCTAGAAGAATCCAGGACAGGATCCAGAATAGAGTTGAAATCCCCCAGGAAAATCATATGGGTCCCAGGTAACAAGGTCACCGACAGGAACACCCCCAGAAGCTTCTTATAAAAGGACCGTTGAGCAGTATTGGGAGCATACACTGACATCAAAAGAACCGGGCGCTGGTACAACGTACCCTGGACCAGTACATAGTGACCCTCCGGATCCAAAAGGACCCGAGATTGAACAAAAGGGACGGACTTATGCAGCAAGAGAGCCACCCCGGCCTTAGCCTTAGAAGAGGAAGCAGAATAACATTGTCCCACCCAGGACTGCCTCAGCTTACCATGTTCTTTCTCGGAAAGCTTAGTCTCCTGCAGGCCCACTATATCTGCCCGATGCCGGGCTAAATGCTGCAAAATCTTGGTTCTCTTTATCGGAGAGTTAATACCCGACACATTCCACGTCACACAACGCACTCCCCGCTTAGGCGGCATTCAGAAGAAAACCAACAGGGTCTACAAAACAAAGGAGTAGAGAACTCCTGCCGAGAGTCCCAGCCCTCCTCCCGGCAGCCACCCTTCCAGCACACACACACACACACACACCTCCCACCAACAACCACACCGATCCTATCCCCCCACCCCTCCAGCCACTATCCCTCTTCAACCCCAACTCCTCCCTCCCAGACCCCCACCGCCCCGCCCAAGCCCAACTCCCCCTCCCTCCCCTCAACCCCCACTCCCAAACCCAACATCCCCCTCCCATTCCCCCCCTGATACCCCAGTCCACCACTCCAGAAGAGGGTACGCCAAGGGCCCAAAGACCCTCACCCCCTCAGCCTCCCATACAGAGACCAAGCAGTAAGAAGCAAGAATGAGGAAAGGCAAGAGCCAAGGGGCAAATATCAGCACCAAAAGCAGGACCCCAGAGGAAAAGAGCATCGAAAGGAAAAATAAACGCAAAGTCCCACCACGGCAGGAATCAACAACAAACTAGCTCAAAGGGCCAGAAAACAGTGTCCAGAACAAACAAAAGTGACCCCCAAGATGGGGCCACAAAACAGAGAGAGCCATAGGGGAACACCTCCTGCATCCCACGGGTGCTCCCCCACTCATAGCAGAAAAGAACCACAAGACACTGTCAGAGTCCATCAAGTGCTCGGCTCCAGATCAGGATACCACAGAAGAACCTGAGCCCGGGCGGCCTCGCTGGTTTCAAAGAGAAAGGGTTGACCCCCATGAAGCACCTGGAGCTTGGCAGGATATTGCAAAGTGAAGCGTAGTTTTTTTCTCAGTGAGTTGCTTGCAGACAGTCGAATAGCCTCGGCGGAGGGATGCCACCTGTGCAGAATAATCCTGGAACATCAGGATATGCTGGTTCTGGAACTGTAAGTCCTTTTTCTGGCGATAGGTGCGGAGCAGAAGATCTTTGATAGCAAAATTGAGGATGCGGAGGATCACCACGCGTGGCCTGGTCGAGCCCTCCTGCCTCCTGCCCAACCGGTGCGCTCGTTCGATACGCAAGGGACCCAGGCCCCGCGTAGCCAGCAACTCAGTCGTCAACCATGCTTCCAGCGTAGGCAGGAGATCTCCATTAGATATCGTTTCTGGGACCCCCACCAGGCGCAGATTATTTCGTCTGGAACGATTCTCCAGATCCTCCATTTTCTCCTCACATTGCCCCACTTTGCGCTGTAGTTGCTGTATCTCTGCCTGCATGATAGTAATGGAGTCCTCTGCAGTGCTGATCCGGTGCTCAGCCTCAGAAACACGAGTGTTAAACTCTGCCACTGATGTAGAGAGAGTTGCAATGGACTCCTGCACCTTATCCAAGCGCGTCCCCAGCGCCACCACGACTGCCTCCGTGAGACGCGCAATCATGTCCGCCCCCGCTGAATCAGCGGCATCTCCCGAGCTGGCCATTTTGCCGTTTGTGCCAGGCCCCGATTTCGTTCGTTCGCGCTCCTTTTTACCGGCCTTCGCCGCCATATCTCCACTCCCTTTTTGTAAAAATTTGTCCATAAAGCCCCAAGGAGTCGGGAGAAAACGCTTGGTGGTGAGTATAATCGCTGAATCTAGTTCCGGGAGGCCGAAGCAGGGGAAGAGCAGCGGAGCTCAAGGAAAACGCGTCTTCCCTGCTCTCGGCACGGCCACGCCCCCCTTAAATTTTATTTATAAAAAGGTGGATTTTAGAATGGACATATCAAGTTCCATTATTACATGAGATTAGGATCTGCCGACGTACAGTTTATTCTTTTTTTTATTTTTGATATTTATCTTTATTTAACACCAAAGAAGAAAAGCACCTTTGAAAAGGAAATTAACATCCCATAAGGAAATATTACATATAATAATAATAAGTGTACAATGAAAATAGTCCTCTACTAAGGAGAGAGATTCAAGCACTGTCAAGGGTAGTTGAATTTCAAGAAAAAGGAAAAAAACATAATATACAGAGCAATAATCAGATGTATAAATATTAATCAGTCCGGAGAGTGATATCAGTTGGCATCTCTGGGGCTACAGAAGCAGCTTTGCCGTCCAAGAAAAATTGTAACTGATCTGATTCATAGAAAACATATCTATCGGCTTGATAATTAATACAACATTTACAAGGAAAGCGCAGCTGGAAAGTAGCTCCTAACCTCAATACAGATTGACATAACATTAGAAATTTTTTCCGTCGAGACTATGTCCACTTAGAAACATCAGGAAAAATAGCTACTTTACTACCCCAAAATTCAACATTCTCAGCTCTAAAGAATAGGCAAAGAATAGCTTCTTTGTCTTGTAGAAAGACAAAAGTCACAAGAAGTGTAGCCCTTGCAGAAATTTCAGATTGTGACGATTCTAAAATTTCTGTAATATTCAGTTCTGCTGCTTGATGTTCCAAGTCCTGTTTTCCTTTAGGAATATTTAAGCAATACAATTTCTGTAATGGGGGTATAACTATAAAAAGGTGGATTTTAGAATGGACATATCAAGTTCCATTAGTACATGAGATTAGGATCTACCGACATACAGTTTATTCTAAAATACATCCAGGAATGGAAATGCATACATCATTTATGTGCAGTGGACACATCCATTGTAGAAGCATCAATGATTCAACTATCAGCAGGGCCAACATAGCAACATACACATGTATGAACCGGAATGTATATTTAAAGTTTCTCATGAAGGATCTAAAAATTTGGAAAGAACAGAAAAATAAATCTGTAATGCACACACTCCTATATTGATATTTTTATACATAAATATATGTGATATTCATAAATTATAAGTAAAAGAGGGCTGATGCTGCATTTTCATTTACAAGCCTCGTTATATTGTGCTTAATATCTGAAACTTTTTTCCTGAGTTCTATGTTTTCCAGTTTCTATAAAGAGATTAGGTTTTTACTTTGCTAATATCGTTTCTAGTAGATAGGTGTGCCAATCTGGAAGAAAGGGTAATGTCCCTGTGCTCGTGAATTGTGCAGAAGGAATTCACTCCAGCTTTTGAATCCCTTCTCCTTCACTAGAAGGCTCTGATGCCCCTTCAGTTTATACCAAAGCAGGCGATAGCCCCAATATAGAAACACATGTGAAGGAGGGGAACAGGGAAACTCCCCAAACTACAATTCTGTCCTGCTCTGAAAACACAACATAAGAACAGGCTTCCTTACTGGTTCAGACCAATGGTCCATCTAGCCCAGTAGCCTGTCTTCAACGTGGCCAATCCAGGTCACTAGTACCTGGCAAAAATCAAAATAGTAGCAAAATTCCATGTCACCAATCCAGGGCAAGCAGTGGCTTCCCCCATGTCTTTCTCAATAACAGACTATGGACTTTTCCTCCAGGATATTGTCCAAACCTTTTTAAAACCAGCTACGTTAATCGCTCTTACCAAAACCTCTGGCAATGCATTCCAGAGCTTAACTATTCTCTGAGTGAAAAAAATTTCCTCCTATTGGTTTTAAAAGTATTTCCCTGTAACTTCATCGAGTGTCCCCTAGTCTTTGTAATTTTTGATATCATAAAATATTGATCCACATGTACCCATGCTACACCACTCAGGATTTTGTAGACTTCAATCATATCTCTCCTCAGCCGTCTCTTTTCCGAGCTAAAGAGCCCTAACCTCTTTAGTCTTTACTCATACGAGAGGAGTTCCTTTATTATTTTGGTCACTCTTTTTTTGAACATTTCATAGTTCTGTTATATCTTTTTTGAGATAAGGAGACCAGAATTGAACACAATACTCAAGATGAGGTCCCACCATAGAGCAATACAGAGGCATTATAACATTCTTAGTCTTGTTAACCATCCCTTTTTTAATAATTCTTAGCATCCTGTTTGCGTTTTTGGCTGCCGCCGCACATTGGGCGGAAGGTTTCATCGTATTGTCAACAATGATATTCAGATCCTGTACTTGGGCGCTAACTCCCAAGGTGGACCCTAGCATCCGGTAACTGTGATTCAGGATGTTCTTCCCAATGTGCATCACTTTGCATTTGTCCACATTAAATTTCATCTGCCATTTGGACGCCCATTCTTCCAATTTCCTAAGGTTTGCCTGCAATTTTTCACAATCTGCGTGCATTTTAACAACTTTGAACAGTTTAGTGTCATCTGCAAATGTAATCACCTCACTTGTCATTCCAATTTCCAGATCACTTATAAGTAAGTTAAATAGCACCAGTCCCAGTACAGACCCCTGCGGTACTCCACTGTTTATTCTCCTCCATTGAGAAAAATGACCATTTCACCCAGGGGTAGGGAACTCCGGTCCTCCAGAGCCGTATTCCAGTCAGGTTTTCAGGATTTCCCAAATGAATATGCATGAGATCTATTTTGTCACCAACACTCCTCAGAGCAGAGCTATCCTGTGACAAACACTGGAATTCTGGCATGTCCCTTCTAACAAGGGGTATCTTCAGGCCTTTTTGGTTGGTACTAGGCAACTGCCTAGGCCGGGGAGAGAAAGGTAAGTATGACCTCCTAAAACATCACCACTCAGACCAAATGCTCCAAGGGAAAAATAAGGTATTTATTCTGACCTTAGCGGTCCAAACAGTGTAACACAAAGCACAGACACTGTAGTATTTCATCCAAAAATAAAGTCATTTGCAAAAAAGGAAAATATGAAAATACAAAAGCCAAAAATCCCTATATGGGTTTGTTTTGTCAAGGATCTTGTACTTTGTTTCAGTAATGCATTTTCAATGATATTCAAACATGCTTTAAATTTCTTCCCAGCAATATTTGTCAGAGGCATGAAACAGAACTTTCAGCAGTCAGGCAAAGTTCAGAACAAAACCTTGCTACAGGCAATATCAGATATCTTATCAGGCAGTAAGCCTCAGCACAGCCTTGCACAGCACAGCTTTACAAACAGCCCAGCATTTCTTCAGCTACCTCATGGAAGGCAAAAACAGCTGTGAGAGATTAGCTAATTAGCTTCCAAGGAACAGTAGCCACAGCAGGATTTCCACAATTCCAAAAATAAACTCAATCATTCAACCCTTAGGTTCTTTAGTTCAAACTTTGCTTTAGGTACAACCCAGCATATAGCATTCAGGTAAGTTTTGTACTTAAACCCAAAATAATATAGCCCAAACACATAGGAAATTCTTCAGGCTTTTTCTCCCACAGAAAGAAAGCATAAGAGAAAAAAAAACACCAACTGTTTCACCGTTACTCACTCTCTCTGTCTATCTCATTCAATGTCCATGGCTTCTGCCTGGCTCTCTATCATAGGACCAGCGGTTTGCACCTCCATGCTTTCCACACCATTAGGAAACTGGAAGCCTGAGGTGGGGAGGATTTCTTCCACCTCCTGCTGAGCAAGGGTCATTGACGCCATTTGTGAAAGCTTCAGGTTTGAAAATAATTCTACATGCAAAATGACACCAGCGCAAGGTTTTAAAATTATAACCAGGATTTATTGAATTATTGGTTCTATTTTTCCATTATTAGATCAAAAGAACAGCATAATTGCTTACATTGCGCTCATGGGAGATCATCATCGTGGCCAAAGGCTGGCCTTCTCACAATGGTCTCGTTTTTCTATCTCATTACATTCTATTATATAACTTTTGGTTTAGTGACATCATCAAGTTTGACGACCAATAACATTTCTATGGGTGGTCTTAAAGTTTAGACAAAGAAACATTCCTCCATGTTTAAAAGTTATACAAAGTTTTCAGAAAATTTCTTTTGATTTCTGAATTAACATTATAACATTCAAGAGAATCTATAATTATTAACATGGTGCTGAGAAATTCTCAGCCGTAAAGGAAAAAACTCTTCCTAAGCTGACAGATTCAAATTGCATGGCCTTACACAGAAACCTTACTCTGGAGGAAGGGGGGGGGTAAATCCCCCTCTCCTCTCCCTGAAGCGTGGGCTTCCAATGCCCCCCTTCTTCCTATTCTTGAGGCTGACTCTAATTACTTCCAGATGTTGTGCTCAGGATTTTTCCTTAGTGTTTCTTCAGATTTAAAATATATAAAATATGTTTTTCAAAGCAACACAGTCCTACACTTCAATCCAATCATATTTGTTTCATTCACTCTTTGCTTGGCCAAGCTTTCATTCATTCAATAAATCATAATTTTCATTCAAAACTACATCCAATTCAGTTTGAGACACGTTATATCTCAGTTTGGAATATGGAGTCTAATATGCTCTTCCTAACTGGCCTAAGCACATCTGTAATCAATTAGAACCATGAGGCTAAAGGCGGGAAGCTGAACAAAGAACCAGAGAGGACAAAGAACAGCAGGGAACCAAGATGGAGTTCTTAATATCTCTATGCATGTATGTTACGCTTTACCTAATTTCCTCTATGATCTGGCTTAATAGCAAAGTACATAAAGATATTATTATGCTTTCCCTTATATTAATCCTTAGTGTGTTTTTCTCTGGCCTTAGCTACATTATATTTAAATTTTTATTCACCTGTTTTTCCGTACGCTTCTATTTGGGCGCGGTCCTTAACTAACACAGATGTTTGTCTAACTAGAATTACCCAGAATCATACAAAAAACTGGCCTTTTGTAGAAAAACTTCACAAAAATACTGCACTATCATGCTCCTGACATCCATTCCAATATCGTCCCATAAACAGCACGCTGGCCACGAGCCACGACTCACTGCATAGGCCAATCTGATACTTCTGGTTCTGCTGCCTGGCTCCACGGCTCCTGCACTGCCTTGGGCTGTGGGAGTGACTCACCCTGGTCACTCGCTCCTCCTCCTGCTGCTTGCCTCAGCCTGCTCTTAAGCAGCTCAGAGCCAATCCCCTTCAGCCTGTAGAGGGGGATGGGCGTTGGTTCCAAAGCAGCCTTTTTCTGCCTGGGTTTACTCGGTGCAGCTAAATTCCTTGTGGCTTCTCTAGCTGCCCTATAGCCTGGAGGCTGCAGTTGCCAATCTGCCTGCCTCTGTCCCATACCGCTATTACTCTGATTATAGGGGCAAGAGAGGTCAGCCTCAAGTTTACCCCCAGAATCAACCTGGTCAGCTCTTCTGCACCGGATCTTACCAGGGGCAAAACTAGAGCTGGTGCTGGGTTTGTCACAATTTGCATGCACTGTTTTCAATACATATTCATTGCGGAAATCCTGAAAACCCGACTGGAATACGGCTCTCGAGGACCAGAGTTCCCTACCCCTGATTTAACCCTACCCTCTGTTTTCTATCCGATAACCAATTCCTAATCCACAACTGAACTTTGCCACCTATCCAATGACACTTCAATTTTCTCAGGAGCCTCTCGTGAGGAACTTTATCAAAAGCTTTTTGAAAATCTAGATATACTATATCAACCGGCTCACCTTTATCCACTTGTTTATTCACACCTTCAAAGAAGTCAAGCAAATTTGTGAGGCAAGATCTCCCTCGTCTGAACCCATGCTGACTCCATCTCATTAAATCATGTTTGTCTTTGTGTTCCACAATTTTATTTTTATGTATAACAATTTTTATTGAAAGAATCAAATAATCAGTACAATAGGATAATACAAAAATACATTCAATACAATAAGAATTACAATAATATTTCATACAAATTTAAATCATTCTTTCAAATTTAATTTCCATATGAATTAATTCAATCTTATCTACACCCCCCTTAATTCCATCCCCTACCCACTATCTTCCCCTAAATGAAATCCCTCACCCTGGATGAAAGTTGACAAAAATAAAGAATTAAAATAAATAACAATTTTATTTTTTATCATCATTTCAACCATTTTGCCTGGCACCGAGGTAAGGCTTACCGGTCTGTAATTTCCCGGATATCCCCTGGAGCCCTTTTTAAAAATCAGCTTAACATTAGCCACCCTCAAATCTTCAGGTACTACAGACGATTTTATTTCTTTCTCAATTTTTTATTAATTTTTTCATCTTACATCAAGTACACAATATTGCATCAATTGAATTACACACATCACTCGAAATTCTTTCTATTATCATCTTAAATACATAAATTACCTCCCTCCACCACCCACCCTTCCCCCAAATATTGTAATCAAAAATATAATACAAATATTACATTCATAATTATTGATTAAACCTTTAATATAACTATATACCACCCCCTTCCCATAATTATAACTGTACTTTCAGTGTAAAATGGCATCTAATCATTACAATAAATCATCAATGGCCCCCAAATCTTTTTAAAATTATTATAATTCCCTTTTTGTATGGCAATTGTTCTTTCCATTTTGTACATATGGCACAACGAATTCCACCAAAAGGTGTAATTAAGTCTAATGTAATTTTTCCAATTCCTGGTGATATGTTGAATGGCAACTCCTGTCATTATCAATAAAAATTTGTTATTGCTTGATGAAATTTGACTTTTTATTCTCATTGACGTCCTGAATAGAATTGTATCATATGATAGAGCTACATGGTTCTCTAATAAACAATTAATTTGAGACCAAATTGATTTCCAAAAGGCCATGATGCAGGGACAAAAGAATATTAAATGATCTAGAGTCCCTGCTTCCAGATTACAATGCCAGCATCTATTAGACTTAGAGCTATCCAACTTTTGTAATCTAACTGGGGTCCAAAATGCTCTATGTAACAAAAAGAACCAAGTTTGTCTCATAGATGCAGACACTGTACATCTCATTCTCCAAGACCAAATTCGTGGCCATTGAGATGCAGAAATTTGATGCTTAATCTCAATGTTCCAAATGTCTCTAAGACCATTCTTTGGTTTTTTATTCATAAATATACCACTGTGCGGCCTGGTGTCCCAAGAAATCCACCTGAAAGCATAAGAACTCCAGACTATATTGATTATTAAGATTTTACATAGTAACATAGTAGATGACGGCAGATAAAGACCCGAATGTGATCCAGTCTGCCCAACCTGATTCAATTTAAATTTTTTTTTTTTTTTTTCTTCTTAGCTATTTCTGGGCGAGAATCCAAAGCTTTACCCGGTACTGTGCTTGGGTTCCAACTGCCAAAATCTCTGTTAAGACTTACTCCAGCCCATCTACACCCTCCCAGCCATTGAAGCCCTCCCCTGCCCATCCTCCTCCAAATGGCCATACATAGACGCAGACCGTACAAGTCTGCCCAGTAACTGGCCTAGTTCAATCTTTAATATTATTTTCTGATTCTAAATCTTCTGTGTTCATCCCACGCTTCTTTGAACTCAGTCACAGTTTTACTCTCCACCACCTCTCTCGGGAGCGCATTCCAGGCATCCACCACCCTCTCCGTAAAGTAGAATTTCCTAACATTGCCCCAGAATCTACCACCCCTCAACCTCAAATTATGTCCTCTGGTTTTACCATTTTCCTTTCTCTGGAAAAGATTTTGTTCTACGTTAATACCCTTTAAGTATTTGAACGTCTGAATCATATCTCCCCTGTCTCTCCTTTCCTCTAGGGTATACATATTCAGGGCTTCCAGTCTCTCCTCATACATCTTCTGGCACAAGCCTCCTATCATTTTCGTCACCCTCCTCTGGACCGCCTCAAGTCTTCTTACGTCTTTCGCGATTCAGGGAACCATTTCGCCATTCGTCTTTTCCATTCAGGGAACCCCTCATGAATAGCCTGCTTCAGCTGCAACCATTTAAAGCTTTGTGGTTTGTTTAGACCATATTTACATTACATTACATTACATTAGGGATTTCTATTCCGCCATTACCTTGCAGTTCAAGGCGGATTACAAAAGAATTATCTAAGATGTATTACAAGAACTTACAAAAAAAAAATAAAAAAAATTGGTCATTTTCAAAAAGAGTGAGAAATGGGTAAGGTTATTTGTTTGGGGTAGTTGGCTTTAGTGAGAGGTGGAGTTTGAGACTTGCGGTATTATTTCTTTTTTTCAGAGTTTTCTTGAAGAGTATGGTCTTTATTTCTTTTCTAAAAGTCTTGTAGTCGAGGGATGCCGTCAGTAGATTGGCGATTTGGTTGTCTAGTTTGGCTGCTTGAGTGGCCAGGAGGCCATCATATAGTTTTTTCCGTTTGACCTCCTTAATTGGGGGGTATGAGAATGGGGTGTGGGTTTTCCTATGTCTGGTTGCGGTGTTGTGGATGAGGCGGTTATTCAGGTAGTTTGAACTGTCTCCGTATAAATCTTAAATAGTAGGCATTAGAATTTAAATTGTATTTTTGCTGGGATCGGAAGCCACTGCGATTGGAGATATGCTTCTGTAATGTGATCATGTTTCTTTAATGAGTAGATGAGTCTTAGTGCTGTGTTTTGGATAGTTTGTAGTTGTTTTGTTATGGTTATAGGGCATGGGAGGTAGAGGATATTACAGTAGTCAAGTAGGCCTAGTATTAAGGACTGAACTATGAGCTGGAATTGAGTTTTCTCGAAGAATTTCCGAACTTGTCTTAAGCTTCTCATGACTAAGAATGACTTTTGTATTGTTTTATTGATTTGTGGTTGCATGGTGCAGCATCTGTCAATAGTTATTCCTAGCAGTTTTAGGATGGTTTGTATGGGGTAGTTGATTGCGTTGATTTCAATGTTGGTTAAGGTTGGTATTTTGTTGTTTTCTAGGAGGATGAATTTCGTTTTATCTGGGTTCAATTTCAGTTTGTGATCTTTCATCCAGGTTTTTCTCCCAAATTTTTAAACTATCCTTCCCTTCCATAAAAGGTATTTCCCATGTAGGCAAACTTGGGTCATCCCTCCCCTTTAGAATCACTGAGATCTGGAATAACCTCACCTCCCCTCTCCGAACCTCAAGCTCCCTCCAACTCTTCCGCAAACACCTAAAAACCTGGCTATTCTCAAAACTGTAACACTTCCCCCCTCTTAGGCCTCTCACCTTCCCCCTTTACACCTAACTCTTTAATCTCTCCACTGTAGTTCCTCTCTCATCTTTCTTCCTGTAAACCGTGCCGAGCTCCGCATTCGTGGAGATGGTGCGGTATATAAACCCAAGGTTTAGTTTAGTTGCTATTGATTTTAGTGTTTGGTATATTGTGTTCGTCATGGAGAGTTCAGGTTGATCGAAGGGTATGAGAATGGTAATGTCATCGGCATAGCTGTAGGAGGTTATGCCTTGTTTGTCCAGGTGAGAGCTGAGAGAGGCTGAATAGAGATTGAAGAGAGTCGGGGATAGAGGGGATCCTTGGGGAACTCCTCAGGGGTTTGACCAAGGTTCAGATTTTTGTTTGTCTGATTTTACTCTATAGGTTCTTGATTTAAGGAATCCTTCAAACCATGTGTATACTTTATCTGTGATACCTATTGTATCCAGGATTTGTAGTAGAATGTTATGGTCCACCAAGTCGAATGCAGTGGTAAGGTCTAGTTGTATGAGCATCATTTTTCTTCCTGTGCTGAGATGTTGTCTGGCTGTGTCCAAGAGAGATCCTAGTAGTGTTTCCGTGCTGAAGTTGTTTCTGAAGCCGGATTGTGTGGGATGGAGTATGTTATGGTTTTCTAGGTAATTGGAGAGGAATTTGGCAACTAGTCCTTCTATTATTTTGACGTAGAGTGGAATAGAGGCAATGGGTCTGTAGTTGGCTGTTTGGTCTATCGGTCCTTTGGGGTCTTTGAGGTGATGATGATTTCGTTGAGGTTGGTAGGGTAGTGGCCGTTTATTAGTGAGATTTGTATCCAGTTTAGAAGAAGAGCGCGGAATTTTGTGCTGGATGTTTTTAGGAGATATGGTGGACAGTTGTTGAGGTCACAGGATGCATGGCTGTATTTTTTGTAGTATTTGTTGAATTCGGGCCATTGTATGTTGGGGAATTGAGACCATATTCTATCTGCTGCAGTAGAATCTCTATCTATGGGGAGAATTGTGAATTCGTTAGGATGGGTAGAGGTGTCATTGAGGGTAGCTCTTGCATTGGTAATTTTATTTTGGAAGTGTTCTGCTAATAGAGTGGCTGAGGGGGGGGGGAGATAGTATTGTTAGTGGTCAGGTAGGGTTTGGTGTTGGTTAGAATTTGGAATAGTTTTTTGGTGTCTTGGGTTTCAGTGCCTATTAGGCACTGTAGATACGGCACTGTAGATATTAGGCACTGTAGATGCCTGTAGATACGGATAATATTTCAGAAATACATGAGATTAGTAAGAAACTCGATCAAGTTCAAGATTGGCTAAATACTAATAAACTGGCCCTTAATATAAAAAAAACGAATTTGATGATTTTTCCCTGGAAGGAAAATCCCACACTTGTCACCCCAATTACTATAAGAAATATCCCTTTACAGATAGTCAATAAAACGAAAATATTAGGAGTAATTGTGGATTCCAAATTAAACTTTCATGACCATATAAGTTATATTGTTAAAACTTCATTCTACAGATTACGACAAATTAGATCCATCTCAAAATTTCTGAATGCACAATCTTTAAACATTCTTATCCACTCATTAGTCATATCAAAAATAGATTACTGTAATTCTCTTTTTAGAGGTATTGCACTAAATGAAATCAAACGTTTACAAATTATACAGAATGTCTCTATAAAACTTATTACAAAATCTAAAAAATTTGATCATGTTACTCCCCTACTTGAAAAGGCACATTGGTTACCTGTCATCCATAGAATAACTTATAAAATCTGTTTACTTACATTTAAAACACTGCTATATAAGACTCCTGCTTTTATTCATAGACTTTTAATACCGTACCATCCAACAAGAACATTAAGATCTACTGATCAAAATCTATTAACAATACCTTCATTGAAATTGATTAATACAAGACGACAATTTATATTTTCCGTAACAGCCCCTCAAACCTGGAATGCTCTTCCAATTTTTATTCGGAACGATCAAGATTTGGTAAAATTTAAATCACTATTAAAAACATTTCTTTTTAATGATGCTTTTAATTCCTGATTTTTTATTTGTTATTTTTCCTAATGTGTTTTCCTATGTTTTATCTTTTATATAACGATTGTATTTCATTACCCTATTTTTACCCAATGTAGTTTAATAAGTTTTAACCTTTGTAAGTATTGTAATCCCAATGTTTGGTTTGTCTGTTTGTTTGCTCTCTTTTAACTAAATTTGGAATTGTACATCGCTTTGAATATGAGAAAGCGATTAATCAAGAATAAATAAAAAACTTGAAAACTTGAAACTTGAAACTTGGTGTAGTGTGCTTTTCTCTTGTTCTTTAATTGTGATTTGTATTGTTTGTTGACTTTTTTCCAGGCGGATTTTGTATGATCCGAGTTTGATTTTCTCCACTTTCTCTCTAGTCTACATTGTCTTTTGAGTTGTAGCAGTTCGGAGTCGAACCATTTATCTGATCTCATGCTGGGTCTGGATTTGGTTTGCAGTGGGGCTAAATCATCAAGGGTGTTGGAGCAAAGTCTTTCCCAATGTAAGATGAAGTCCTCGGGGTTGTTTCTAGAATAGTTTCATCTATTTTAGACCAGAATATGGAGGGTTCGATGTGTTTGCGTGAGGTGTATGTTACTTTATTGAGTTTTGGTATAGTTTTTTTGTTGTTTTTGGTCCAGTTGATGTTGAAAGTGTAGGTGTAGTGGTCTGACCAGATGGATCTGGACCATGTTCCGTTAGATGTATGAATTTCTGTTATGGATGGTTGGTGGGTCATGAAGGCTGCAATATCAAGTTGGTGGCCTTTTTCATGAGTTGTTTGTGGATTTAGCATTTGGAAGGATAAGGCTTTGAGAAATGAGAGAAAGTTGTCTACTTGTTTGGATGATTGATCATCTAGGTGTAGATTTAGGTCTCCTAGGAGTAGGTTGTAGGTTGCTATTAGTGAGTTTTGGTATATGAAGTCTTCCACTTCGGTTCTTGCTAAAGACCAGTTTCCCGGCGCTATGTAGCAGAGCATGCAGTTTAGTGTGTCTTTTAGTGTGGTGCTTGAGAGTTGGCAAGCTAAAAGGTCCATGTACGGGTTAGATGTTTTCTCAATTATATTAAGGGTTAGATCTTGTTTGATTAAGACTGTTAGGCCTCCGCCTCTCTTTTTTTCTCTGCAGACCACTGTAATTTTGCATCCTTGTGGGCAGACTTCAGTTATTCTGGGATCTGAGTCGGAGGTTAGCCAGGTTTCTGTGAGGAAAAGACAGTCCAGGTTTTCTTGTGTTATCCAGGTTTTTATAAGCTCTGTTTTTGGACCTAGCGCTCTGATATTTAAGTAGAAACATAGAAACATAGAAATAGACGGCAGATAAGGGCCACGACCCATCAAGTCTGCCCACTCCAATGACCCTCCCTATCTATCTTTGCGGATAGATCCCACATGTTTGTCCCATTTGACCTTAAAATCTGGCACGCTTCTGGCCTCAATAACCTGAAGTGGAAGACTATTCCAGCGATCAACCACCCTTTCGGTGAAGAAGAACTTCCTAGTGTCACCGTGCAGTTTCCCGCCCCTGATTTTCCACTGATGCCCCCTTGTTGCCGCGGGACCCTTGAAAAAGAAGATATCCTCTTCCACCTCGATGCGACCTGTGAGGTACTTGAATGTCTCGATCATATCTCCCCTCTCTCTACGTTCCTCGAGTGAGTAGAGCTGCAACTTCCCTAACCGCACCTCGTATGGGAGCTCCTTGAGTCCCGAGACCATCCTGGTGGCCATTCTCTGGACCGATTCCAGTCTCAGCACATCCTTGCGGTAATGTGGCTTCCAAAATTGCACACAGTACTCCAGGTGCGGTCTCACCATAGATCTATACAGTGGCATAATGACTTCAGGTTTACGGCTGACGAAACTCCTGCGTATGCAACCTATGATTTGCCTTGCTTTGGATGAAGCTTGCTCAACTTGATTTGCAGACTTCATGTCTTCCCTGACAATCACCCCTAAGTCTCTTTCTGCTTCAGTTTTTGTCAAGATCTCGCCATTTAGGGTGTAAATATTGCATGGATTTCGGCTTCTCAGGTGCATGACTTTGCATTTTTTGGCATTGAAACTGAGTTGCCAGGACCTAGACCAGTGCTCCAGTAGAAGTAGGTCATGCATCATATCGTCTGCCATTGAATTATTGTCTGTTGTGCTCTTGTTCACTACATTGCTTAGCTTGGCATCATCGGCGAATAATGTTATTCTTCCTCGGAGCCCTTCTGTCAAGTCTCTTATGTAGATGTTGAACAAGATCGGGCCCAGGACAGAGCCCTGTGGCACTCCACTTATCACCTCTGACATTTCGGAGGTGGTGCCATTCACCACTACCCTCTGAAGCCTACCTCCAAGCCAGTTCCCAACCCAATTTGTCAATGTTCGCCCAAACCTAAAGAACACATCTTGCTTAGCAACCTGCGGTGTGGTACGCTATCAAATGCTTTGCTGAAATCCAGGTAGACGATGTCCAGGGACTCACCAGCATCCAGCTTCCTCGTCACCCAGTCAAAGAAGCTGATCAGGTTGGATTGGCAGGATCTCCCCTTAGTAAATCCATGTTGGCGGGGATCCCGTAGTTTCTCCTCGTCCATGATTCTATCCAATTGGTGTTTGATTAGGGTTTCCATTAGTTTGCTCACTATCGATGTGAGACTCACTGGTCTGTAATTTGCCATCTCCATCTTGGAGCCTTTCTTGTGGAGTGGGATGATGTTAGCTGTTTACCATTTAAAATAACATAATCTAGAATCCGTATACCTGCAATAATCCGTATACCTGCTTTCAAACGATTTTAAAACCGCCAATTTGAATCTTGGAGTTTAGCCATAAAGATTGATTTGTTGATTTATGTATTGGGTTTGGAGTTAAACTGCTGACATAACGCAATGTTTTCCATGTATCCATCAATATTCTGTTCTCTTTATATTTTCTAGGCATCTTAACACTGAGAACATGAGATAAGTTTATAGGAAACATGAGTCGCCATTCCAAATACAACCAATCTGGGATATTTTCCATGAGCTCTGGGAGGACCCAATACATACCCTGGCGTAAAATATAGGCTTGATGATACCTATACAAGTTTGGAAAATTTACCCCTCCCAGGAACGAGACTTGGGAGTTCTGATCAACAAGTCGATGAAGCTGTCCATGCAATGTGTGGCGGCAGCGAAAAGGGCGAACAGAATGCTTGGAATGATAAAGAAGGGGATCACGAACAGATCAGAAAAGGTTATCATGCCGTTGTACCGAACTATGGTGCACCCTCACCTGGAGTACTGTATCCAGCACTCGAAAAAGTCCAGAGAAGAGTGACTAAAATGGTTAAAGGACTGGAGGAGTTGTCGTACAGCAAAAGATTAGAGAAACTGGGCCTCTTCTCCCTTGAACAGAGGAGATTGAGAGGGGACATGATCGAAACATTCAAGGTACTGAAGGGAATAGATTTGGTAGATAAGGACAGGTTGTTCACCCTCTCCAAGGTAGGGAGAACGAGAGGGCAATCTCTAAAATTGAAAGGGGATAGATTCCGTACGAACATAAGAAAGTTCTTTTTCACCCAGAGTGTGGTAGAAAACTGGAACGCTCTTCTGGAGCCTGTCATAGGGAAGAACACCCTCCAGGGATTCAAGACAAAGTTAGACACATTCCTGCTGAACCAGAACATATGCAGGTAGGGCTAGTCTCAGTTAGGGCGCTGGTCTTTGACTAGAGGGCCACCGCTTGAGTGGACTGCTGGGCACGATGGACCACCGGTCTGACCCAGCAGCGGCAATTCTTATGTTCTTAGTTGCTCCAAGAAGCAGTCATTTATGACATCTAGGAATTTTACCTCCCTAGCTCTCCCCAATGTAACATTTAACCAGTCAATGCTGGGGTAACTGAAATCACCCATTATAGTGTCACCCATTTCTCCAGCTTTCCTAATCTCTGAAAACATTGCTTCATCTGTCTGCTCATTTTGTTCCGGGGGATTTTAGTATAACCCAACCTTTATATTCCTTCCCTTCACACATGGAATTTCTATCGATAAGGATTCCACACTGCTCTCTATGTCATGCAGAATGTTTATTTTATTTTACTCAATTCTCTCTTTAGCATATAGCGTAACCCTCCTCCAATTTGATCTACTCTATCCTTGCGATATAATTTGTACCCAGGTAACACAGTGTCCCATTGATTGTCCTCCTTCCACCAGGTCTTTGAGATGCATATTATATCTATCTCATCATTCAGCGCTATATACTCTAACTCTCCTATTTTATTTTTAAGGCTTCTAGCATTTGCATACAGACATTTCAAATTGTGGTTTTTCCTTGCAACTACAGTCTGCTGAAAAGACAGTGAAAATTTGAGTCTTTTACTCTGCCTTCCTCTTGAACCCGCCTGGCTTTCTTTCACCATTATTGGAACTAGAGAATGACACGGTAGCGGTTTACCCGCGGCTACCGTGTTTAGCCGCGGGTAACCCGCCAAAACAGGGAATGAAAAATAGCAGCCTCTGCGGGGACGGGAACAAGGCTATTTACCGCCCCGTGGAGCAGTGAATGGTCTTGTCACTGCAGTGAGGCATCAAGGATCGCGCGGTCCCCACAGCCCCCACCCGCCCACCGGCTCGATCGTTTAACCAGCTTCCTCTCTCCACCTCACCTTAGTTTGCCGGCTTTCTTTTTCGGTGACTAGCATGCTTTCAAAGAGCTGCGCATATGCGCGGCTGCTCAGTATTCAATCTTCTGCTCTGACCCAACCGGAAACAGGAAGTTGCAGCAGAGCAGAAGATTGAACTTTGAGCAGCCGCGCATGCACGGCTCTTTGAAAGCGTGCCGGTCACCGAAAAAGAAAGCCGGCAAACTAAGGTGAGGTGGAGAGAGGAAGCTGGTTAAACGATCGAGCCGGCGTGCGGGTGGGGGCTGCGGGGACCGAGTGTTCCCGGCTCACACAAGGAAGGAGGGAGTGAAAGGGAAAAAGTTTCTCTTCCTTGGAAATAGATTCTGAAGTGACCTCATCAAAGAAGACCAGAACCAAATGTACAAGAAATCCCTTAAACAATGTCAAAAGAGCCCAAAAGAGAAACTGCTACTGCCGTGAGACTCCATTATTGAAGGAATCAACTTGAAATCACAGTTCAAGAGACAGGAAAAGGTTAAATGCCTCATGGAATCCTCAGCCACAATACAAACCAAATTGTGAATGAAATCAGAGCAGACAGTAAGAATTATAAAATTGATGTCTAATGCTGAGGCATTAGAAATAATGCCTCAGCAATACAATTTTCAGAAGTTCTATTTGCTCATGGTAAGGGAGAAGAGAGACTGCTAGTGATGGTGGGGGGACTGATAGAAGATATGAAAGAAGGGTGGTAGAAAGGAACAGATGGTAAAGGAGGGAGGGAAGGGTGGTGGTGGAAAGGAATATAACAGACATTGAAAGAGGGTAGAGAGGAACAGACCCTGAAGGGAAATGTGGAAGGCAGAGTGGGGAGAAGATGCTGGAAGGGAAGAAGACAGATGCCAGACTATGGGGGAGCGGAGGGAAGAAGATGGGTGCTAGACCAATTGTGGGAGGGGGTGAAAGGAGAGGCACAGTAACAGCAAATGGAAGACGCAGAGAGAAGACACACAGTGGATGGAAGGAATTGAATGAGAAGATGTGGAAAGCAGAAACCAGACAACAAAGGTAGAAAAAAAAATTCTATTTATTTATTTATTTTTTGCTTTAGGATAAAGTAGTATAGTAGTTGTGTTGATAAAAATTTATAAACAAAGCTCTGTCAGCTGAACATCTCTTTCTCTAGTTCAGCAGCCAGAACTTTGATTTATAAGAAAGGAATAAGCTAAATATTGCAGTACTGAGGCTTATATGGAAGCTGCGGGGACGGTGACGGGGCGGTGAATGGGTGGCAGTGGCAGTAACGGGGCGGTGAAAGGGATGGAGGTGAAGGGAACGGTGGTGACGGGGCGGTGCAGAGGATGGTGGGCCGGGGACGGTGCAGTGACGGGGACAGATTTTTTCCCCGTGTTATTCTCTAATTGGAACCTCTCTGCCGGGACTCCTTAAATATCCTGTTTCAATAGTATCTTCCAAGGACGCCTTACACCGAACCATCTGTTCCGCTTTCCCCCACATCTCAGTTTAAAAGCTGCTCTATCACCTTTTTAAAAGTTAGTACCAGCAGTCTGGTTCCATTCCGGTTAAGGTAGAGTCTGTCCTTTTGGAACAAGCTCCCCCTTTCCCAGAAGGTTACCCAGTTCCTAACAAATCTAAATCCCTTATCCCTGCACCATCGTCTCAACCACACATTGAGACTTTCGAGCGCTACCTGTCTCTTGGGTCCTGCGCATGGAACTGGAAGCATTTCTGAAAATGTAACCCTGAAGGATCTGGATTTCAGCTTTCTACCAAACAGTCTAAATTTGGCTTCCAGAACCTCCCTCCCACATTTTCCTATGTCATTGGTACCTACTTGTACCAGGACAGCTTTATAAGAAAGGAATAAGCTAAATATTGCAGTACTGAGGCTTATATGGAAGCTGCGGGGACGGTGACGGGGCGGTGAATGGGTGGCAGTGGCAGTAACGGGGCGGTGAAAGGGATGGAGGTGAAGGGAACGGTGGTGACGGGGCGGTGCAGAGGATGGTGGGCCGGGGACGGTGCAGTGACGGGGACAGATTTTTTCCCCGTGTTATTCTCTAATTGGAACCTCTCTGCCGGGACTCCTTAAATATCCTGTTTCAATAGTATCTTCCAAGGACGCCTTACACCGAACCATCTGTTCCGCTTTCCCCCACATCTCAGTTTAAAAGCTGCTCTATCACCTTTTTAAAAGTTAGTACCAGCAGTCTGGTTCCATTCCGGTTAAGGTAGAGTCTGTCCTTTTGGAACAAGCTCCCCCTTTCCCAGAAGGTTACCCAGTTCCTAACAAATCTAAATCCCTTATCCCTGCACCATCGTCTCAACCACACATTGAGACTTTCGAGCGCTACCTGTCTCTTGGGTCCTGCGCATGGAACTGGAAGCATTTCTGAAAATGTAACCCTGAAGGATCTGGATTTCAGCTTTCTACCAAACAGTCTAAATTTGGCTTCCAGAACCTCCCTCCCACATTTTCCTATGTCATTGGTACCTACTTGTACCAGGACAGCTGTCTCCTCCCCAGCACTATCTAAAACAGTTTAGAGTCATCACATACAATCACGCCCAAGTCCCGCTCTTTTGTCGTGCACATAAGCTCTTCAATCCTTAATCTGTACCGTTCCCTTGGGTTTTTGCAGCCCAAATGCATGATCTTGCATTTCTTAGCATTAAATTTTAGCTGCCAAATTTTAGGCCATTCTTCAAGCTTCGCCAGGTCTTTCTTCATGTTATTCACACCATCCGGTGTGTCTACTCTATTGCAGATTTTGATATCATCTGCAAAGAGGCAAATCTTACCCGACAACCCTGTTAAAATGAACAGGTCCAAGAACAGAACCTTGAAGCACACCACTGGTAACATCCCTTTCTTCAGAGCGATCTCCATTGATCACTATCCTCTGTCACCTTCCACTCAACCAGTTCTTGACCCAACCTGTCACTTGACCCATCCCGAGGGCACTCAGTTTATTTATTAGACGTCTGTGTGGAACACTGTCAAAGGCTTTGGTAAAATCTAAATACACCTCATCTAGCGCACTCCCTCTATCCAATTCTCTGGTCACCCAGTCAAAGAAATTGATCAGATTTGTCTGACAAGACCTACCTCTAGTGAATCTAAGTTGCCTCCGGTCCTGTAATCCACAGGATTCCAGAAACTTGACCATTCTCTGTTTTAAAAGTGTTTCTATTAATTTGCTTACCACAGAAGTCAGACTTACCGGCCTGTAATTCCCTACTTATTCCTTACTTCCACTTTTGTGGAGAGGGATCACATCTGCTGTTCCCCAGTTCTCTGGTACTACTCCTGACTTTAGAGACTCATTGAAAAGGTCAGTCAGCGGAGCTACCAGAACTTCCTTAAGTTCCTTTAGCACCCTAGGATGTACACTATCCGGCCCCATTGCTTTGTCTATCTTTATTTTAGCTTGCTCCTCACGAACACAACCCTCTGAAAATTGATCAGGGTCTATTACTCCTCCACCCTATTCACGTTTGTCTTCTGTGGTCCCACTCCTGGTGCTTCAGCCGTGAACACAGAACAGAAATATCTGTTAAGCAATTCGACCTTTTCTTTATTAGCTTCTACAATTGAGGTCCATGTAGGAGAGGAAGTCCAAAGGAAAGCAAAAGAAATCAATCGGTTATCAAGACAGAAAAACGATGACAGCAGACCACCAGTATGGCAGAAGAAAGTTTGGCTTTACCAATTATAGGCATTTTTTATGCCAGTCTGATGTATATTTTGCTCAATTGCAAATTCTTTGAGCATCTTTCACAAATGGCAAGTCTTTTATGCTGAACACAGTCTTATTGCACCAGCCAAAAAAAAAAATATATCTTTGTGATGCAGACATTTGCCGAAACATGGCCGCATTGAGTTATTGCCATTCAATAAACTTTCTTCTGCTTACTGGTGGGTCTACTGTCATTGTTGTTCTTTCTCAACAAACATGCAGGAGAAGGCAATTCTAATAGATTCTTGTTCTGGGATCATTTACTCATAATAGGGCATAATAGATCAATGCATTAAACAGACAGAGGTAGAATAGAGTATAGTGCCATATACATTAAAACCAGGATTTTGAACTTAACTTTGTAACGAATGAGAAGTCACTGCTTTTCAATCAGCAGAAGAACCTCATGTAGGGACTTCAGAAATTCCAGAAAAGTTGAGCTTTGCCCAGGATCACACACATGTTGATAAGAGACCTGGCAGGATACTTACCATCAAAACAATATCAATTTACATTCTAAACTCCAGTCTCTGGTATACAGTTCAAAGGTACAGAAAATGGTGGTCGTTATCTGAAAATCTCATATTTCTTACATTACAAAAGAAATCAGTTTACAAGTAGCTAATTGGGGCGTTGCATGACTAACTGACCTTTGAAAACTACTAGCAAATCCAAGATCAAAGATGAATTCTAGGGCAAAACTTAGGCATAGAAGATATAACAAAGCAAGCAAGAATAAAGTAAATCTAAGTTGATCACCCTTTTTGGTTTAATCTTACAGATTGAATTCAAAGGGAAAATGAAACCATGCAATACATAGAATTGGCAATATTCATTCCAAGAAACAGTTACAGTTTAGTACAGTGTAATTTACAAATACAGCTGGTAAATCATATCATATCTCAACACAAGATCATGCAGAAGCAGCTACTACAGGTAAGTCATGCACTAAAGCTATACCTTTAATTTTGATAATTGTCCCAGTTCTTTAGCAGCACTGAAAATCAACTGTGTTCCCTATGATTGCATGTAATAAAGATAAAGATTAAGCATTAGACATTAAGCGAAGAAAGCCTAATATAATATACAACATTCTGTACTATTGAATAAACTTTTAAAGAATTAGGCACCTTTTGCACAGATATAAAGTGAAGTTGTTTGTAACAGTTACTCTCTGATGACAGCATAGAAGAGTGATAAAAACATGACGGCAGATAAAGGCCAAATGGCCCATCCGCAGCACCCACTATCTCCTCCTCTCCCTATAGGCTAAGGTTTTTTACATCTGTATTAAGGTCATAGAGTATTATTGTTCTAAGCTAAGGCTCTTAACACTTGAATTGTGAGGTCATAGAGCTTTATGGTTATAGAAACAGGATGGCAGATAAAGGCCAATTGGCCCATCCAAAGCACCCACTATCTAAACTAAACTAAACTAAACCTTAAGTTTATATACCGCATCTCTTCTTCTCTCTAAGACAGGGGTGTCAAAGTCCATCCTCGAGGGCTGCAATCCAGTTGGGTTTTCAGGATTTCCCCAATGAATATGCATGAGACCTATTAGCATACAATGAAAGCAGTGCATGCAAATAGATCTCATGCATATTCATTGGGAAAATCCTGAAAACCCGACTAGATTGCGGCCCTCGAGGAGGGACTTTGACACCTCTGCCCTAAGAGATCCCATGTGTCTGTCCCACACTTTCTTGAATTCAGACACAGTCTGTTTCTATCACCTCTACCAAGAGACTATTCCAAGCATCTACCACTCTCTGTAAAAAATATTTCCTCAGATTACTCTTGAGCCAATCACCTCTTCCTTATTATTTTTTATTTTCAAATTTTACATAAAGTGTACAAAATACTAAAATACAATTGATGAATACAGAATATCACTTTTATATCTAATACATCATGTTTCTAAATATATTTTTCCCCCTCTCCCTCCCCCCACCCTTCTATTACTTTTCATATATTATTTTTTATTTTCAAATTTTACATAAAGTGTACAAAATACTAAAATACAATTGATGAATACAGAATATCACTTTTATATCTAATACATCATGTTTCTAAATATATTTTTCCCCCTCTCCCTCCCCCCACCCTTCTATTACTTTTCATTCATATATTACATATTGTATAACTTATTATAACATATTATGTAGAAATTATTTTCATTATCCCCCCTCTATGTGCGTCACAAAAAAGATATTTAAAAGAAGAAAAGAAGAAGAGAAATCCTACTATTTATTCATTGCAGTATTTTGTCAATGGCCCCCATATTTTTATAAATTTAGTATATGTCCCTCTTTGTATTGCTATTGTTCTTTCCATTTTAAATATATGACATATTGTATTCCACCAAAATGTATAATTTAGGTTATTATAATTCTTCCAATTATTAGTTATATGCTGAATGGCAACCCCTGTCATAATTAATAAAAGCTTGTTATTTTCTGGTGAAATTTGACTTTTTTTCCTCATCATCATTCCAAATAATACCGTATCATATGATATTGCTATATGATTTTCCATCAATTTATTAATTTGTGGCCAAATTGAATTCCAAAAAGTTTTAATGTAGGGACAATGATACAGTAAGTGATCTAATGTCCCTGGTTCCAGATTACAGTGCCAGCATTTATTGGACTTAGAACTGTCTAATTTTTGCAAACGTGTAGGGGTCCAAAAAACTCTATGTAATAAAAAGAACCAAGTTTGTCTCATAGATGCTGACACTGTACATCTCATTCTCCAAGACCAAATTAGTTGCCATTGAGATGCATTAATTTGATGCTTAATCTCAATGCTCCAAATATCTCTTAGACCATTTTTTGGTTTTTTATTCAAATATCCAGATATTAATTTATACCACAATGCGGCTTGATGTCCTAGGAAGTCTGCTTGAAAACATAAGAACTTTAAACTATATTGATTATTCAATGTTTTCCATTCAGGGAACCCTACCTGAATGGCCTGCTTCAATTGCAAACATTTAAAACTTTGTGTTTTATTAAGACCAAATCTATGTTGCAATTGTGAAAAATCTAGCAGTTTACCTTCTGAAATAACGTCATCTAAAGATCTAATGCCTGCAATAATCCAGTTCTTCCAAAGGATTTGAGCTCCGCCAATTTTGATCTTGGAGTTTATCCATAGAGATTGATTAGTTGATTTGTTTATTGGGATAGGTGTTAATTTACTTATAAATCTCAGCGTTTTCCAAGTATCCATTAAAATTTTATTTTCTCTGTATCTTCTAGGCATGTTAATACTTGGAAGGTGAACTAAATTTAGAGGAAACATAAGGCGCCATTCCAAATATAACCAATCTGGTGCATTATCTATAAGTTCTGGGAGGATCCAATACATACCCTGACGTAGAATATAGGCTTGATGGTACCTATAAAAATTTGGAAAATTTACCCCTCCCTCCTTAATTGATTTTTGCAAAGTTACTAAGGCTATTCTAGGTGTTCTACCAAGCCAAAGAAATTTCGTTAAAATGCTATTAAGCTTTTTATAAAAGGACCCCTGAAAATAAATAGGTATCATACTCATTTGGTAGCAAACTACAGGCAAAATCATCATTTTAATAGTTTGAACTCTCCCCCACCAAGAAATATGTAAGGGGTTCCATTGCTCACACAACTCCGTAACTTTTTTTAATACAAATTTTTCATTTTCTTTTACGGTATCTTCAATTGTATTTTTAACTTGAATGCCAAGATATTTAAATCCTTCTTCCTTCCATATGAACGGAAAATCTTTAAATAGTCCTTTTACACAATGAACATTTAAGGGTATAATTTCAGATTTATTCCAATTAATTTTATAACCTGAAAATTTACCAAACTTATCAATTAATTCCAATAAAGAAGATAAGGTAGATTCTGGATTTTTCAAATAAAGCAAAATATCATCAGCATAAGCCGAAATTTTATATTCCATATCTGAATATGGAATACCCTGTATCTCCCCCGTTTGCTGTATTGCTAACAATAAGGGTTCTAATATAACATCAAATAACAAAGGAGATAAAGGACAACCCTGTCTAACTCCCCTCCGCAATTGAAATCCATCAGATATCATATTATTAATATTTAATCTTGCAATCGGGAAGCTATACAAAGTTTTTACCATTTGTATAAATCCAGAACCTATACCAAACCATTCTAAAGCTTGATACATAAAATTCCATTCTACCCTATCAAACGCTTTTTCTGCATCCAAGGAAACTGTAAAAGTTGGTTCATTTATTTTTTTTGATAAATTTAACATATGAAATAATAATCTAGAGTTATTAGAGGAATGTCTTTTAGCAACGAATCCCGTCTGATGCATATCTATAATATGTGGGAGAGCTTTGGCTAATCTCAAAGCCAAAGTTTTCGCCAAAAGTTTATTATCCACATTTATTAAAGATATAGGCCTGTAGTTCGAAACCAAAGTAGGATCTTTATTTGGCTTAGGCAGAACAATTATTATTGATTCAGCCATAGTACCTTTTATATCACCTTTTATAAGTTGTGTTTGATATAAATTTAGTAAATGTGGGGAAAGGATATTTTGAAATGTTTTATAAAATTCTACTGTATAACCATCACCACCTGGAGCGGATCCAACTCTAAGAGATCTCAATGCTGTTTCTAATTCTTTTAATGATATAGGTTCATCTAAACTCCGTTTTATATGATCAGGAACCTTAGGTCCATTAATTAAATCTAAAAAATTTTTACCATCTTTTTGTCTCTCCAAATAAGGCTCAGAAGAATACAGATCTTTATAAAATTTTAGAAATTGTTTTAAAATTATATCTGTTTGATTTGTTATTATACCATTATCATCTTTTATCCCATTAACATTAGTTTTCCTTTTTTTTGCTTTAAGATAATTTGCCAATAATCTCCCCGCCTTATTAGAATTTCCATAATACACTGCTTGTTTGGAAAACAAATCCTTTCTTATCATTTTTGAAGTTAATTCATTATATTTACCTTTTGCTTTCAAAAGAGCTTGCAATATCTCATTTTCCCATTTGTTTATCAATTTAGCTTCTAATATTTTGATTTCTTTTTCTAATTCTATATATTGCATTTTATTCTGTTTCCTAATAAAAGCTGAATATGATATAATATTACCCCTCATAGTTGCTTTAAATGCATCCCATACATTCTCAATAGATGTATCCTCCACTAAATTCATTTGAAAGAAATCATTAATTTGTGTTTTAAAATTTTCCAAAAATTTATCATCCACAAGCAGTGCATTATCAAATCTCCAAAGAGGTCTACCCTTTTCCAATTTATCCAATTGTAATTCTATCCATATTCCTGCATGATCCGAAATAATAATAGGATCTATGGAAGCTTTAATCACCTGTTGCATTTCATTTGTTGAAACAAAAATATAATCTATTCTTGAAAATGATTTATGAACCTGTGAACAAAATGAAAACTCCTGATCATTAAAATGAAGAATACGCCATATATCCTTCAAATCGCATGATTGAGCCAGATTATCTAAACCTAAAGATTTTATACTTTTACTTGGTTTTTTATCCAATAATGGATCCATTACAGCATTAAAATCTCCAGCCACCACTAAATTAGAAGTAGCCAGTGGTAACAACATATTCTGTAATTTTTTAAAAAATTCTGATTGATTCGAATTAGGGGCATAAATATTAAACAACGTCAGGGCATTATTTCCCATACCTATATCAACATGTATCCATCTTCCATGTGGGTCTGAATTTATTACCTTAATCTTGGCCATACATTTTTTATTTATAAGAATTGCTACCCCTGTTTTTTTACCCTCTGCTGGAGCAAAAAAACATTCTTTTATCCACCCACCCGTTAATTTCTGTGATTCTTTTGTATTAAGATGAGTCTCCTGCAGACAGTAAATATCCGCATTTTGCTTTTTTAAAAATGCTAATACTTTTTTTCTTTTGATTACATGATTCAGGCCATTGACATTAATAGAGTATATCTTAAAAGACATTATATATTTTAAAGCTTATCAGTATAATCTTCTTCCCCTCTTCTTTCATATTTAGAATCCAAAAAATGTTTTCTATGACACACATATTTACCCTTGAAGTATCCAATCCCTTATTTATTTTTTCCTTAATCATTCTAGTAAATACCCTCTTTTTCCCTCCCTTTCTCACCCAATATAATGACTGCTTAAGGGTACACATTGGAACTGCAACCCGAACATTCTCCTCCCCTCTAGGCAACCAATATTCAATCAACATCCCCTTCTATCTATCTATATTAACCTTTAATATCTTTAGTCATTTTTTACTTCTAACATTTCATTAATGTATCTTTATCCTTTTATCAATTTTTAATTTATATTTCCCTAGTATTATAATTTACATCATAAAATTTTATCTTAAACATATATTTAATATGGTATTAATATTTTTTTCTCTATCTTATTCTTTCTCTCTTTATATTTTTATTGTCTTTTCTTTAGATCATATTTTTCTTTCTTCAGTATTTCAATATCTCATACTTTTATAATTTTTCACAATATCATCAAAACCAATCTTAATGTTTTATGTTAAAATGTCATAGGTTCTGATTTAGAAAGAAAGGCTTTTAGTTTTTCTGGATCCTCGAAATACAAGGATTTATCTCCAGATGATACTCTCATTTTTGCCGGATAATATAGTCCATATTTATATCCTTTTTCTTTTAATTGTGGTCTCGTGTCTAATAGTCTCTTTCTTTTATTTGCTGTATTTTTAGCAAAGTCCGGCAAAAACCATATTCTGGATCCTTTATAATTTAGATTTTTGTCTTTCTTGGCAGCATTTAATATTTCTAATGCTTGTTGGTATCTAAGCATTTTGAATATTAGTGGTCTTGGCCTGCCTTGATTTTCTACATTTTTAACTGGGATCCTATGCGCCCTTTCTATTTCTAGTGGTTGTTTTAAATCCAGTTGTAATATTTTTGGAATTAAGTTTTCTAGAAAATGTATAGCATTTTTTCCTTCTAAATTTTCTTGTATTCCAAAAAGTTTAATATTTTTCCTTCTTCCTCGATTCTCATAGTCTTCCAGTTGATCTTTCAATTTATTCAATTCCAGACTGTCATTTTTGCATCTATTTGCTTCACCTTCTATGACCTCCATTTTAGATTCTAATACAGTTGTTCTTTTATTATTAACTTCCATTTGTCTGTGGATGTTCAATATTTCTTCCTTCATTTCAGACATATTGGTTACAGTTTCCTTAAGCATTTGTTTGATTTGTCTTAGTTCTTCCATAACTTCTGCTTTACTTAATATGTCAGGTTCTTCAGCAGGAAGTGGGATCTTGCTTGGTGTTATTTGATCCTGCTTTTGTCTTTTTGCTGACATACCAGCCTCATTTTTATTTTGTCTGGTACTTGCCATATTCCTGAATTTATTTTTATATTTTTGCAGATTTTACCTTTTCCACAATCTTTATGTTCAATGAGATTTTTGTCCACAATATGTACAATATTCGCCTTTGATGTTATGTTGTTAAGGAATAGCAAACTTCTTTTTTTTTTTTGGATCTCTTCCTTCAGGATTTCTTTCTAATTTCGTTGGAGGGTAGTTTCTATTGGCACAATTTTCACTAGTAGAAAAATCAGCTCCTTACCCTCAGGATTTATCTTCAAAAACGGCAGAGGAGGGCTATTTCAAACTGTCTTAATTTTTAGCTGATAGGCACTGTCCTCTCACCAAAATTATTTGAAATTGAGGAAGCTTTTATCTTTTTCCTTCTGTTTTCAGCTAGTTTAATGTCTGTTTACAGTGGTCTTCCAGCTTCTTTTAATTTTTATCTTTCAGTTCATTAGATATCTTGGCCCTCAACACCGTATCTCTTCAGTATTGAGAAATCTCTCTTTCTCTTTTTTGCCAGTGAGGTAATAACAGATTCTCTTTTTAGCTTTTATTCCCTCAGAGCTTTATTTTATTTTATTCTAGTTTCTTCAGGTGGAGGATAATATCAGTTTTCACAGTTTTCCTCCACAATTATTTTTGTTGTCAATCAGCACAAAATAAAACAATTTGGTTTTTATCCTTAGGGCTTTGCTTTAACTGCCATATTTTTATCTTTGACAGGCACCAGCCCTCCACCGAAATTATTCTGAAGAACTTTCCCCTTTCTTTACTGTTATTGACTTACTCAGTGTTCAATAGTTTGCCCTCATTCCTTCCAGTGTCTTATTCTCAATGTCTCTCTTTACTTCTTAAAAAGAAACCGGCGAAAAATCAATTAATCTCTCTGACTCTCTGACTCAGCGCCGGAAGGAAAGGGCCGTTCTAAACCGCCACAGCTCCAGAAATCAACTGACAGCGGCCGCACATCGATATCAATCTTTCTTTTACTTTTTTTTTTCTTTAAAACGTTAGTAAGTTCAAATTTTTTAAACAGCCCTCTCTACTCCCGTGCCGCATCAACACAGAGAGAAGCTGGTAAAAAAAAAACAGCTGCCTTACTTGTCTCTTTCCTTTCAGATATTTTCCTTAATATCGGTGGTTTTGTTAAATTATCTCCGTTAATATAGTTTTATGTTTTATCGATCAGCATTTGATTTTCTCAAAAAAATCAACTCGAAGGGGAAAGTTTATATTAATCTGTTGCCTAGTGAGAGGAGCGCCGCGATCACACGTCCATTTGTGTGCGCGGTAAGCCACGCCCCCTCTTTCGAGCCAATCACCTCTTAACTTCATCCCATGCCTTCTCACTTTGGAATTTCCTTTCAGTTGAAAGAGACTTGCCTCGTGCATATTTATGCCAAACAGGTATTTAAACATCATATCTCCCCTCTTCCGCATTTCCTCTAAAGTATACATATTGAGATCATTGAGTCTGTCCCCGTAAGTCTTATGACACAGACCACTGACCATTTTAGTAGTCTTCCTCTGGACAGACTCCATCCTGTTTATATCTTTTTGAAGGTGGGGTCTCCAGAAGAGGTGCTGTGAGAGGACTTCCAGAGACAAAGAGATCTTCATTGGTAAGACTTTGTGATTAATAGTTTATAAACTTGGGAAAAGGGAATCCTAAAGCATAAGCATTAGGACTTATTTAAAGTACTTTGTCCACTTAGCAAGGGAATTTCAGGGATAGATTTTTTTTCTTAGCATAGGAAGTCTCTTGTTAGTGTACATAGGCAAACATTTCAAGGGGCTATTTTAAAATTGCTATAGTATCAGTATAAAGCATAGCTAATAGGAACCGACATCTTTAGTTTAGACATTAATTCCCAAGTGCCCACTCCAACTCCCACTCACCATCACATGATCTCTTATAGGCCAATTAGAAGGCTAAACAGTAAGCAGCTAATTTCTATTAGCTAGTAAATAGCTCTTAAGAAATAGTCTAAGGAATCCTTGGAGGGTAACGTAACATTTAAAACATTACAAAATAATAATAAAGATGAAACATTACCATAGCTTATCCGGGATCTATTGCCCAAGGTGATTGCTTCTCTGCTGCAGACTTCTGTGCCTTCTCGTTCTTTGAGATCAGAAGACAGAGCTTTTTTGGCTGTTCCTACTCTTTGTTCTATCACCAAAATTGCAAATCGATCACATATGTTCCAAATAGCCGGACATTTACTATGGAACTCGGTTCCAGATTCTATCCATCTGACCTCTGATTTTTTGGCATTTCAGAAAAGTTTGAAAGCCTATTTTTTTCGACTTGCCTTTTCAAATTTGGTTACTTTGTAATCTTGTAATTGCTTGGCTTTTTATTTTAAGGCACATGTGTAAGTTGTTTATTGTAAGCTGTTATTTTAATAATCTGCTATGTTCTGTTTTATTATGAATGTTATGCTTTGATCATGTATGTATCGTTATCTGCATAGATGGTTGATTTGCGGGCTACAATGTTTTAAATAAATAAATAAAATAAACAAACTAGCAATCTTATTGTACATATTCCAACTCTTTTAGCAATTTAACAAAGAAGTCACTAAAATTAAGATGCAGGCAAGTAGCAGTCCAGCAGCAAGATGGAGGCTATCCAGTCTTCTGCACAGAGTGTCACATGTTTGATTATCTCCCAGTTGGTGAGAAGTCTTATGTGTGTACTTGGTGCAAATAGCTCCTTGAACTCAGGGAATGGGTGCGATCTCTTGAAGCTAGATTAGCAGACTTGGAGGAGCTGAGGGAGACCGAGAGGCACATAGAGGAGACCTACAGGGACATTGTAGAGAAGTCCAGTTTGACAGCCTCTGTGCTGCCTTGGAAGAGGGAGGTCTTCTTAAAGGAGAGCATCACCCTGGTGAAGTAGAAAGTAATCCTGTATCCAGGTCTAGCCACAGAGGATGTATCTCCAGGGGCTTCTGCCCAGGAGGGAAAAATTAGGATGACCATTATAGTGGGAGATTCACTCATTAGACATGTAGATAGCTGGGTGGCTGGTAGAAGTGAGGATTGCTTGGTCATGTGCCTGCCTGGTGTGAAGGTGGTGGACAACAAGCAAAAGACTGACCCTTGATCCCACAGACAATACAAATCCAGCCAAAACTAAAAACTCAGTGGAGATGGTGATGTTCAGGATGCAGGTTTTATTAAAAGATGTACAATTTGATAATCCACATAAAATATATCTAGGACCTAAAACTGAAAACTGTGGACCCTAAAAAGTCCTGATATGAGAGCACGTGGATTAAAAACTGAAAATGATGCTGAGCCGTAACTCTGCGCAAATGAAAATTCATTTTTAGTGAGTATAATTTATGGGCAGATTGGATGGACCGTTCCGGTCTTTATCTGCCATCATTTACTATGTTACTATCACATACAATCACACCCAAATCCAAAAAGGAGATAAAACAGCTTTTACACTAGAAACTGGATGAAGGCCGTCAGTCACTTAAAAGAGCATGGTTCGGAACAAGGTACAGTATCTTTAAAAGATATCATTATAGAAGGGAAGACAGAGCATCCCAATAACTTTGGACATGAACACATGACAACCTTTACCACAAAAGATGATTCACAAGAAGTGTGTCTCAATAAATATGTTTTTACAAACAATCAGGGAAGCAGGACTCTAGAGAAGACTATCTGGCCAAGTCAAGAACCGTCAAAACAACAGTTAGGGAGGCCAAATTCCGCATGGAGGAGTCTCTAGCGAAGAAAATCCAGTAGGGAGATAAATCCTTCTTCAGGTATATCAGTGACAGAAATAGAAACACAGGTGGGATAATACGCCAACTATGTAGAAACTGACTCAGAAAAAGCCCAACTGTTAAATGAATACTTCAGCTCAGTCTTCACCCGCGAGGCGCCGGGTCTCGGCCCTCAGCTACAGAGAAGGGATGGCTCAGTAGACCCGTTTAGTAATTTTGAGTTTACGCCCAGCGGTGTCTACTGTGAGCTGTCTAAGCTTAAAGTTAACAAGGCAATGGGGCCTGACAACCTACACCCTAGGGTGCTCAGGGAGTTGAGTGATGTCTTGGCAGAACCGCTATCTGCGCTCTTCAATCTCTCCCTCAGTACAGGTAGTCCGTTGGACTGGAAGATGGCTAACGTCATTCCACTCCACAAAAAAGGATCCAGGATGGAGGCAGCGAACTACAGACCAGCGAGCCTCACATCAATAGTGAGCAAACTAATGGAAACTCTGATCAACCACCAATTGGATACGATCCTGAATGAGGAGAATCTACGGGATCCCCGTCAACATGGATTTACCAAGGGGAGATCCTGCCAATCCAACCTGATCAGCTTCTTTGACTGGGTGACGGGGAAGCTGGATGTTGGGGAGTCCCTGGACATCGTATACCTGGACTTCAGCAAAGCATTCGATAGCGTACCACACCGTAGGTTGCTGAGCAAGTTGAGTTCTATAGGATTGGGCGACACATTGAAGGTAGGGGAGGGTCATTAGGGTGGGCAGACTAGATAGGCCGTGGACCTTATCTGCCGTCTATTTCTATGTTTACAATCAAGAGAATGCAGAGCCACTTCTCTAGGGTGAGAATGGGGCTTTGGAAAAAATACAGGAAGAACAATGGATTGGTTGATTTGAAACTAAGAAACAACCTTAGGCAAGAACTTAGGATGGGTACGGAGAACCACCTTTACATGATGGAAGACAGTGAAAGGTGGGTCCGCAACCAAGGCTTGAAGCTCAATGACCCGACGGGCAGAAGTGAGAGCAATAAGAAACACAACCTTCCAAGTAAGATACTTCAAGTGAGCCATGCTAGCGGCTCGAACGGGGGTTTCCATCAAGCGAGCAAGGACCACGTTAAGATCCCAAACCACAGGAGGAGGTTTAAGGGGCTTCCCATTTCTCACCGAATCACTTTCAAAATTTTATTTCTGGTTTTTAAAACACTAATTTCCAACGAACCTTTATTTATATCAAAAATGATTATTCCATATAACTCTGCACGTACTCTAAGATCATCCTCATCAAATTTACTTTCAATCCCCTCACTGAAAATTATCGGCACCAGACGGAATGATATTTTCTCCGTTATGGCCCCTACATTGTGGAACTCCCTTCCTAATTTTATTAAAAGCGAAAAAGATCTAGTCTCTTTTAAGAAAATTTAAAAACATATCTATTTCAAGACGCATTTGATACATGACACGATATACTCAAATTTTATTCACGACACGATATACTCAAAATTCTTACATTTTACAATAATTAAAAAATTTTACCTTACCCCTTTATTTCCTATTGTTTTTTTCCCTTCTATGTAATTTCTAACAAACAACAAAATTGTAACTTTCCCCTTCCTCCCTACTCAATCATGTCTGTCTAAAAATTGTCTGTCTAATGTCTGACTTATGTAAATTTTATGTAATACCAACATCTGATGGTTTTTAAATTGTACATCGCTTAGATATTGTAATAAGCGATTCATCAAATGTGATTAAACTTGAAACTTGAACATGGAAAAAGCCTTTCATGAAGCGGGAAACCACAGGATGAACAGAGATAGGCTTCCCATCAATCGGCTGATGAAAAGCAGCAATGGCACTAAGGTGGACTTGAACTGAAGAGGACTTGAGTCCAGTGCCAGACAAGTGTAACAGATAATCCAAGACAGCAGATAAGGAGGCCGATAGTGGCTCCTGCTGCCGAGTAGCACACCAGGAAGAAAAACGGGTCCACTTCTGATGGTAACAATGGCGAGTGGACTCCTTCCAAGACGCCTCCAGGATGTCCAGCACAGGCTGGGAGAACTGGAACGAGGGAATTAAGTCTCGAGGAACCAAGCCGTTAAGTGCAGAGACTGGAGGTTGGGATGAAGTAGAGAACCTCAACTCTGCATAAGCAGAGAAGGAAAAATCAGCAGAAGAAGAGGCTCCCTGGAACTGAGTTGCAACAGAAGGGAGAACCACGGCTGTCAGGGCCACCGAGGATCTATCAGAATCATGGTGGCACTCGTGGACTTGAGCCTGACGAGAGTCTTCAGGATCAGCGGGAATGGAGGGAACGCATAAAGAAACAGGTTCGTCCAATCCAGCAGAAAAGTACCCGCCTCGAGCCTGAGAGGGACGTAAACCCTGGAGCAGAAGTGGGGCAACTTGTGATTGAGGGGGGACACGAACAGATCGATGTCCGGAGTCCCCCAACAAGCAAACACTTGACGCAGGGTCAAGGAATGGATGTAGCAGGCAATTGTGCTGGCCCTGAATGTAGACCGCTCGAAGGAATATGTTGCGGCGGATGGCCCAATACCAGAGCTGCATTGCCTCTTTGCACAGGGACAGGGACCCCATGCCCCCAGCACCACTCGGTCGCGAAGCAGATGACAAAAAGCTTTCAGGGCGAGGAAAATCGCTCGAAGCTCCAGCAGATTGATGTGACAAAGGCGGTCAGCACTGGACCAAAGACCCTGAGTGCGAAGACCGTCCAGATGAGCCCCCCCAAGCATAGGCCGACGAGTCTGTCATGAGGACCTTCTGCGGAGGAGCATGAAACAGAAAACCTCTGGAAAGATTGGAAGAGAGCATCCACCAATGGAGAGACTTCTTCAACAAAGGAGTCATGACAATGAGTCAAGAGATTCCGATTCTGGTTCCATTGGGACGCTAGAGTCCATTGAGGAATACGGAGGTGAAGTCTGGCAAAAGTGGTCATGTGAACTGTGGAGGCCATGTGACCTAGGAGGACCATCAGGAGCCGAGCCGGGGCCGAGGCCAGATGGGCCACCCGCTGGCATAAACGAACAAGGGCCTCCTGCCGAGGCAAGAAGGAGCACAGATGAACTGTGTCCAGGACCGCTCCGATGAACTCTAGAGACTAAGACGGACAGAGGTGAGACTTGGGGAAGTTCACCTCGAAGCCGAGAATCTGAAGGAGCAAGATGGTTTGATTCGTCGCTCGCAGAACTTCGTGGCGAGAGGTAGGGAAACACTTGCAGGCCGTGGAGATGCAGGGCCACAGCTACCACAACAAGACATTTCATGAAAACCCTCGGAGAGGCCGCCAGGTCGAAGTTAAAAACACGTTACTGGAGATGGATATCCCCCATCCGGAATCTCATATACCGGCGAGAGGCCAGTTGTATCGTAATGTGCATGTACGCCTCTTTGAGGTCCAGCGAGCACAGCCAGTCCCCCTCGTCCAAGAGGGAGTACAACGTTGAAAGGGTGAGCATCCTGAACTGTTCCTTGACCAGAAACTTGTTCAGAGCATGGAGATCCAGAATCAGACGCAGATCCCCCGTCTTCTTGGGCACCAGAAAGTACTGGGAATAAAATCCCGTATTCCACTGGTAAGGAGGAACCTCCTCGACCACCTGAAGGCAAAGAAGGGCCCGAGCTTCCCGCAGAAGGAGAGGCAGCTGAGACCGGGCAGAAGGAAACTCTCTTGGAGGAAGGTCCGGGGATATGTGACTGAAGTGACGGGAATACTCCTCCCGGATGATGGAAAGCACCCAACTGTCGGTGGTAAGACTTTCCCACAGGGTATAGAAATGATGGCGACGACCCCCGATGGGGAGGGGAGAAGGCTCCAGGGGGAAGCGAGCCTGAAGGCTCAGACTGGAATTGTCAAAAAGACGGCCCAGGCTTCACCGGAGCAGGCGGCTGGGCCTTAGCTTGACGCTTGCTGCGGCCGCTTCGAAGGAGGCCGAGAGAATGCAGGAGTAGATTTCTGCGGATACCTCCGGAGAGGGATTTTGTATGGCTGAGCTGGAGGGGCCTTCGGCTTAAGCCTCACCAGAGAGGCAGACTGTTCGTGTTCCGAGAGGCGCTTGGTGGCCACCTCTATGGAATCATCAAACAGCTCATTACCCACGCAAGGGAGACGATCCTGGAGATTCGGATCCATATCCACAATCCTGAGCCAAGCGAGGCGATGCATGGTGATCGCAAAAGCCATGACCCTCGAGGACAACTTGAAGGCGTCATAGGCCGCATGAAACATATAGAGGCGGAGCTGGGAGAGGGTCTCCTCGAGGCGAAACTCCTGACGACGAGAATCCGGCATGTCCACCCGGAACGAGTGGAGGGCTTCCACACAGAACCGTAGATAGGACGTGAAGATAGTTATAGTTGAGGACACGGTTCGCCATCATTGAGTTTTGATAAAGACGGTGACCAAACTTGTCCATCGTACGGCCCTACCGGCCTGGAGGGACTGCTGCATATACCTTCGAGGGATTGGACTTCTTCAAGGAAGATTCAACTACCAAGGATTGGTGAGAAAGTTGAGAACTCTCAAACCCTTTGACCGGAATCTCCTGTAACGGGACTCCAATTTGGAGGGAATAGCCGGGACCGCATAAGGGGTCTCCAGATTCTGGAGAAATGTTTGCCGGAGAACCTGGTGCAACGGCAAGCGTAGCGCCTCTCGGGGCGGATGAGCAGCACCCATTTCCACCAGAAATTCCTTGGTATAACGGGACTCGACCTGGAGGTCCAGGTTGAGGGCCTTGCCCATAAATGAAACGAGTGAAGGAGGAGTTTCGAGAAGAACGCTCATCCTCCTGCGGGCCAATTGCAAGCTTGTGAAAACGTCCGCTAGGGGGCTCTGTTGGTGACGTCACCCACATATAGAAAATATGCTGCCTGCTTGTCCTGGGATAAACCACTATTGCGGTTTAGTAAAAGGGGGCCATAGTGCAAAATATAGACAGCAGATATAAATTCTCAAAACGGACACATTTTGACCACTAAATTGAAAATAAAATAATTTTTTCTACCTTTTTGTCTGGTGATTTCATGAGTCTCTGGTTGCACTTCCTTCTGACTGTAAATCCAATATTTCTTTCTTTCAGTCTCTTTCTTTCTCTCCCCCCCCTGCCCCCTCTTTATTTCTCTTTCTTCTCTCCCCCTGCCTGCCTGTCTTTCTTTCTCTCTCCCCCTGCCCCCTCTTTATTTCTCTTTATTTCCCTCCCCCTGCCTGCCTGCCTGTCTTTCTCTCTGCCCCTGCCTGAATGTCTTTCTTTCTCTCTCCCCCTGCCCCTCAAGCCATTGCGCCGATTACTCCAGTTCCCCGATTCTCTCTCTCTCCCTGCCCCCCCGAAGCCACCACGCTGATTTTTCCCTGCTTCTCCAAGCCAGGCCTAACGCATACAAGCGCCGGGCCCACAAGCCTTCCCCCTCCCAACATCAGAACTGACATCAGAGAGGAAGTGCCAGGCAGTGATTGGCTGGCACAGAACTTCAACGTCAGAGATGAAGGTTTGTGGGTCCAGCGCTTGTACGTGCCTGGCCAGGCTCGCGGAGGCAGGAAGAATAAGATCGCAAAGGCAACGCATTCAACTCACATTGCCTTTGTGATCTACTGGTCAATCATTATCGGCCATTTGGGCCCCCTGCTCTAAGGTATACATATTCAGGGCTTCCAGTCTCTCCTCATACATCTTTTGGTGCAAACCTCCTATCATTTTTGTCGCCCTCCTCTGGACTGCTTTAAGTCTTCTTATGGCCTTCGCCAGATACGGTCTCCAAAACTGAAAACAATACTCCGAGTAGGGCCACAACAACGACCTATACAGGAGCATCAACACCTTCTTTCTTCTACTGGTTATGCCTCTCTTTATACAGCCCAGCATCCTTCTGGCAGTAGCCACCGCCTTGTAGCACTGTTTTTTTGCCTTTAGATCTTCGGACACTATCACCCCAAGGTCCCTCTCCCCATTAACAGGAGCTAGTGAAGCCTCCTTCCCTCACATGTCACCTATTTTCAGCCCCAGCTCCAAACCCATTTTTATGCCCCAGCCCCCTTCTCCAATCTTTTCCCTTTCAGCCCCAGCCCCCTTTTCTCACCAGCAGCTTTTCCCTCCCCACTCCACTTCCCTGTGCAGTAGCAGCAGATGATGATGATGTCATCAGAGACGCGGCAGAGGAAATCAGAGCATGGGAAGGTCGCGAAGCAGCGTCTTTAGTGTGATGCTGCTGCTGCTGGAGCCAGTAGGTTTGACGGTTGTCTCGCGGTGGGAGGGTCAATGGGGGTTCGGACGCCCCAGGAAGGGGGGGGGAAGGGGGCGACAACGGCGGCGAACTTACAGTGAGGGAGGGAGGGAGTCGAAGCGCGCATGCACACTCTTGCCTGCCAGGGACCTACAGATCATGGAAAATGGAAAACAGAACCACGCAGGTAAGAGTGCGCATGCGCGCTTAGGGTTTTATTATATTAGATACGGTTTGGGTGGTTTATAAGGTTTTAATTAAAATAGCTTCCTGAATCTCTAATCTGGAAAGCAGCACATTATAAACAATATTTAACACAGAATTGATCATTATAAATGGATTCAGCGCCTTATTATGCATGCAGAATGTAATCAAAATGCCTAAGAACTATCCATGCCAGATCCCAGTATTGAAAGCATTAGCTTGGGAACACTGGCTAGGATGGTAAGACAAATAGACAGTGTTACCGTTTGATCTGTAAGAGGTGGGAGCACAATCATCTTTTCCATGGTATTCATAACTACTCTCCACAGTTCCTTCAGTACTCGCTTCAATACTGTCTTCTCACACACTTTGGCAAAGAGAGTCAAGCTGCAGAGAGAACATGAGAACAGTTAGACACGGGATCCTAACAGGGGCATCAGGAAGCAATTTAAAGCCTCATTTACTGAAGGGCACAAAACTTAAGAAAATTGACTTTAACAGCAGGTTTTACTATAATCGTCTGCATTACCAGCCAAATAACATCAGCCCTAATAGAGGCTGTGACCCGAAACAGTGACTATTCTTCCTCTTCTCCCTGCAACAGAGTAGCAATAAACAGTAGCTGCCTGAGGCCTCAGCCTTCCTCCCATCCTTTGCCAATAATTTTGGAGGTTTTCACATGGAAGAAAGTAGCCCCTGTTTCTTGCTACGCAGGGGACTTCAGTTTTGTTCATGGTATTCAAAATCCCTGAATAAGATACCCCTAACCTACATATCTCAACTTTTACACCCCTACACTCATAGAAGGCAACTTCAGCCTTCCCAAAACATCCTATCATCCTCTCCACCACTAGCTACAGCAAAACTAGCTTTCACTAAACACTGAGAGACTAATAGTAAAAAGAAATTATATATGTGGTCAGCGTCAGTCACTAACCGCTAAAGTGCCTTCCCCCCAGTGCTGCTGGCTATTGGAATAATTTTGGGAGGACAACTTGGTGTCCAGCCAGAATTTACATTTAAAATTAAGTGGAAATAGGGAACAATAAACAAGTTGTAAGTGAGATCTTTTTATTCGATAAACTTTTCCTCTCTTCATCAGGTCAGTGAAGAAAGAATGCAACTATCCTTGTTTTAAAATAGCAAAATTCACCTAACTCTTAGGTTGTCTGTTTATACCAGGGGAATAGGTGGCTCTGCTTATCCAGTCTATGGGTATTATTGGAGTGCCCACTTTTTTGCTGATGATGTGCAACTAATAGCAACCCGATCTTTCTACTTAATACCTATTTAATGGCAGTTGCATTGTGGTTAGATCAAAATCATTTAAAACCAAGCCTTCTTTTGAAGACAAAAGGGAAGTGGAACGGGGCGGGGCAAGAGCGGGATGTGAATTTACTCCTGCACAAACACGTACTTCATTTGTGGATAAAAAGAAGCTGGCGTGTACTTAGATTTTGAAAATTCATGTGTTTTAATCAGAAATTTTAAAGAATATCACCAACAGTAGTACAAACTGGGTCAGACCAGTGGTCCATCATACCCAGCAGTCCGATCATGCGGCGGCCCTCTGGTCAAAGACTAGCACTCTGAGACTAGCCCTACCAGCACACGTTCTTGTTCAGCAGGAACTTGTCTAACTTTGTCTTGAATCCTTGGAGGGTGTTTTCCCCTATAACAGCCTCTGGAAGAGCGTTCCAGCTTTCTACCACTCTCTGGGTGAAGAAGAACTTCCTTACGTTTGTACGGAATCTATCCCCTTTCAACTTTAGAGAGTGCCCTCTCGTTCTCTCTACCTTGGAGAGGGTGAACAACCTGTCCTTATCTACTAAGTCTATTCCCTTCAGTTCCTTGAATGTTTCGATCATGTCCCCTCTCAATCTCCTCTGTTTAAGGGAGAAGAGGCCCAGTTTCTCTAATCTTTCGCTGTATGGCAGCTCCTCCAGCGCCTTAACCATTTTAATCGCTCTTCTCTGGACCCTTTCGAGTAGTACCGTGTCCTTCTTCATGTACGGTGACCAGTGCTGGACGCAGTACTCCAGGTGAGGGCGCACCATGGCCTGGTACAGCGGCATGATAACCTTATCTGATCAGTTCGTAATCCCCTTCTTTTATATTTCCTAGCTTTCTGTTTGCCCTTTATGCCGCCGCGGCACATTGCATGGACGGCTTCATCGAGTTGTCGATCAGAACTCTCAAATCCCTTTCCTGGGAGGTCTCTCCAAGTACTGCTCCGGACATCCTGTATTCGTGCATGAGATTTTTGTTACCGAAATGCATCACTTTACACTTATCCACGTTGAACCTCATCTGCCATGTCGATGCCCATTCCTTGAGCCTGATTATGTCACGTTGCAGATCTTCGCAATCCCCCTGCGTCTTTACAACTCTGAATAACTTCGTATCGTCTGCAAATTTAATCACCTCGCTCGTCGTACCTATGTCCACATCGTTTATAAAGATGTTAAAGAGCACGGGTCCATGCACCGAGCCCTGCGGCACCCCACTGGTGATGCTCTTCCAGTCCGAGTATTGTCCATTTACCCCCACTCTCTGTTTCCTATGCTCCAGCCAGTTTTTAATCCATGTGAGTATTTCACCCTCGATTCCATGGTTTGCAATTTTCTGAAGTAGTCGTTCATGCGGAACCTTGTCAAACGCCTTCTGAAAATCCAGATATACAATGTCAACTGGATCGCCCTTGTCCATCTGTCTGTTTACTCCCTCGAAGAAGTGCAACAAGTTCGTCAAACATGATCTGCCTTTGCTAAAACTGTGCTGACTGGCCCTCATCAGCCTGTGTCCGTCAAGGTGATCAATGATGCTATCCTTTATCAGTGACTCTACCATCTTTCCCGGTACCGAGGTCAGAATCACAGGTCTATAGTTCCCCGGATCTCCCCTCGAACCTTTCTTGAAGATCGGTGTAACATTCGCCACCTTCAAGTCTTCTGGAATCTTTCCCGATTTGATCGACAGATTGGCTATTAGTTGAAGCAGTTCAGCTATGGTCCCTTTCAGTTCCTTGATGACCTTCGAATGGATGCCATCCGGTCCCGGGGATTTATTGCTCTTAAGCCTATCAATCTGCCTACATACCTCCTCTAGACTGACCGTCAATCCTGTCAGCTTTCCATCTTCGTTTCCAGCATATAGCCTGATGGGTTCTGGTATGCTGTGTACATCTTCTTCGGTAAATACAAATGCAAAAAAATGTGTTCAGTTTGTCAGTGATTGCTTTGTCCTCTTTTAGCGCTCCCTTTATTCAATGGTCATCCAATGGTCCCACCACTTCCTTCATGGGTCGTTTCCCCTTAATATATCGAAAGAATGGCTTGAAGTTCTTTGCCTCCTTGGCTATTTTTTCCTCGTAGTCTCTTTTGGCCCCTTTTACCGCCTTATGGCACCTGCGTTGATGTTCTTTGTGCTTGTTCCAGTTTTCATCCGTTTTTGACCTTTTCCATTCCTTAAATGAAGTTTTCTTGTCTCTGATCGTTTCCTTCACCACTACAGTGAGCCACGCCAGTTCTTTGTTCTTTTTCCTCTTGGATCCCTTGTTGATACACGGTATATATAGATTTGCGCCTCGGTGACTGTGTCCTTAAAAAGGGACCAAGTTTGCTCTAGTGTTTTTACAGTGCTTAAGAATAGCACTACTGGACCAATGGTCCATCTAGCCTAGTATCCTGTCTTCACAAAGGCCAATCCAAATCACAAGTACTTGGAAAAACCCAAATAGTAGCAGCATTCCATGCTACCTCAACAGAAAACTATTGACTTTTCCGCCAGGAACTTGTCCAAACATTTTTAAAACCAACTATATTAACTGCTCTTACCACATCCTCAGGCAACGCTTTCCAGAGTTTAACTATTCTCTGAGTAAAAAAGAGGATTTCCTCCTATTGGTTTCAAAAGTATTATTCTGCAACTTCTAATATTCTATTTGCTTTCTTAGCCGCCGCTGAACATAAGAATAGTCTTACTAGGTCAGACCAATGGTCCATCAAGCCCAATAGCCCGTTCTCACAGTGGCCAATCCAGATCACTAGTACCTGGCCAAAATCCAAGGAGTAGCAATATAGCACAGTTACTTACCGTAACAGGTGTTATCCAGGGACAGCAGGCAGATATTCTTGACTGATGGGTGACGGCACCGACGGAGCCCCGGTACGGACAATTTTAGAGTGATTGCACTCTAAGAACTTGGAAAGTTCTGGCATGCCGCACCGCGCACGTGCCTTCCCGCCCGACAGAGGCGCGCGGTCCCCAGTTAAGATAAGCCAGCTAAGAAGCCAACCCGGGGAGGTGGGAGGGACACAAGAATATCTGCCTGCTGTCCCTGGATAACACCTGTTACGGTAAGTAACTGTGCTTTATCCCAGGACAAGCAGGCAGCTATTCTTGACTGATGGGTGACCTCCAAGCTAACAAAAAGAGGGATGGAGGGAAGGTTGGCCATTATGAAAACAAATTTTGCAAAACAGATTGGCCGAAGTGTCCATCCCGTCTGGAGAAAGCATCCAGACAATAATGAGATGTAAAAGTATGAACTGAGGACCAAGTAGCAGCCTTGCAGATTTCCTCAATAGGAGTGGAACGGAGGAAAGCTACAGATGCTGCCATAGCTCGGACTTTATGGGCCATGACAGAACCTTCCAGTGTCAGTCCGGTCTGAGCATAACAAAATGAAATGCACGCTGCCAGCCAATTAGACAACGTACGTTTAGAGACAGGACGTCCCAATTTATTCGGATCAAAGGACAGAAAGAGTTGAGGAACTGATCTGTGGGGTTTCGTACGCTCTAGATAGTAAGCTAGAGCCCTCTTACAATCCAAAGTATGCAGAGCTTGTTCCCCAGAATGAGAATGAGGTTTTGGAAAGAAAACAGGCAAAACAATGGATTGGTTGAGATGGAATTCAGAGACAACCTTAGGGAGAAACTTTGGATGCGTACGCAGAACCACCTTGTCATGGTGAAAGACCGTAAAAGGTGGATCTGCAACCAGGGCATGAAGCTCACTGACTCTCCTGGCAGAAGTAAGAGCAATAAGAAAAAGTACCTTCCAAGTGAGAAACTTGAAAGAAGCGGTAGCCAAAGGTTCAAATGGAGGCTTCATCAAGGCGGAAAGAACCACATTGAGATCCCAGATAACAGGAGGGGCCTTAAGAGGTGGTTTCACATTAAAAAGACCCCGCATGAACCTGGACACCAGGGGATGAGCTGATAGAAGTTTTCCATGGATCGGCTCATGAAAAGCAGCAATGGCACTGAGGTGGACTCTGATGGAAGAAGACTTAAGGCCAGAGTCAGACAAAGAAAGCAAATAATCCAACAACGTCTCCACTGCCAGGGAAGTTGGATCAAGATGATGAAGAAGACACCAGGAAGAAAATCTCGTCCACTTCTGATGGTAACATTGCAGAGTGGCTGGCTTCCTGGAGGCATCTAGAATGGAACGAACGGGCTGAGACAAAAGCGTATCATGAGAAGTCAGCCCGAGAGATACCAAGCTGTCAGGTGCAGAGACTGGAGGTTGGGATGTAGAAGGGTCTCCTGATGCTGTGTAAGCAGAGAAGGATACAGTGGAAGAAGAAAAGGTTCCCTGGAACTGAGTTGAAGTAGAAGGGAGAACCAATGTTGTCTGGGCCACCTCGGAGCAATCAGAATCATGGTGGCTCGTTCCCTCTTGAGCTTGAATAAGGTTCTCAACATGAGAGGCAGAGGAGGGAAAGCGTACAGGAACAGATTTGACCAATCGAGGAGAAATGCATCCGCTGCCAGACGGTGAGGAGAGTAGAGTCTGGAGCAGAATAGGGGCAGCTGGTGATTGTGAGGAGCTGCAAAGAGGTCTATCTGAGGAGTGCCCCATTGAGCGAAGATAGACTGTAGAGTTACAGGATCGAGTGTCCACTCGTGAGGCTGGAGAATTCTGCTGAGCTTGTCCGCTAAGGAATTCTGTTCTCCCTGAATGTAGATAGCTTTCAGGAAGAGATGGTGATCTATGGCCCAAGTCCAGATCTTCTGTGCTTCCTGGCACAAGAGGCGAGAGCCTGTCCCCCCTTGCTTGTTGATGTAGTACATGGCCACTTGATTGTCTGTGCACAGCAGAAGGACCTGAGGAAAGAGAAGATGTTGGAAGGCCTTGAGGGCATAAAACATCGCTCTGAGTTCCAGGAAATTGATGTGATGCTTCTTTTCCTGGGCTGTCCAAAGACCTTGAGTCTGGAACTCGTTCAAATGAGCTCCCCATGCATAAGGGGAGGCGTCGGTGGTGATGACTAGTTGATGAGGAGGCTGATGGAACAGAAGACCTCTGGATAGATTTGAGGATACCAACCACCATTGTAGAGATTGACGAAGAGATGATGTCACAGAGATGTGTCGTGAGCAAGGATCCGTCGCTTGGGACCACTGAGTAGCAAGGGTCCATTGAGGAGTTCGCAGGTGAAGACGTACGAGGGGTGCGACATGAACTGTGGATGCCATGTGACCCAAGAGTATCATCATTTGTTTGGCAGAGATGGAATGTTGTGGAAGTACCTGCTGACATAGAGACTGAAGAGTCTGAAGACGGTTGGATGGTAGAAATGCTCTCATGAGGAGTGTGTCCAATATCGCTCCAATGAATTGGAGTCTTTGAGTGGGAATGAGATGAGACTTGGGTAGATTGATCTCGAATCCTAATATTTGAAGAAACTGGATGGTTTGGTTGGTGGCCAGGAGAACTGCTGGAGCGGATGTGGCCTTGATTAACCAGTCGTCCAGGTAAGGAAATACCTGAAGGTGGTGAGAGCGCAGAAAAGCAGCTACCACGATGAGACATTTGGTGAACACCCTTGGAGAGGAAGCAAGACCGAAGGGCAGCACCTTGTACTGGTAATGACACTGATTGATCATGAAACGGAGATACTGTCTTGAGGTTACATTGATTGGAATGTGAGTGTATGCTTCTTTGAGATCGAGAGAGCATAGCCAGTCGTCTTGGTTGAGAAGAGGATAAAGAACGGCTAAGGAAAGCATCTTGAATTTTTCCTTTACCAGATGTTTGTTGAGATCGCGAAGATCTAGAATTGGTCTGAGATCTCCTGTTTTTTTGGGGACTAGAAAATAACGGGAGTAGAATCCCTGACCCTTTTGATCTAGAGGCACTTCTTCTATAGCGTTTAGAAGAAGGAGGGATTGAACTTCCTGAATGAGGAGGGCAGATTGAGGACTGTTCAAAGCAGACTCTTTTGGCAGGTTTTGGGATGGAAGAGTCTGAAAGTTGAGAGAGTAGCCGTGGCGGATGATGTTGAGGACCCATTGGTCCGAAGTGATAACTTCCCACCGGCTGAGGAATAGAGAGAGACGACCTCCTATAGGTTGAGGCAGGAGAGCAGATATAGGAGTACTGGCTATACTTTGGAGAAGTAAGTCAAAAGGGTTGTGTCTTCTGCTGTGGAGTTGGCTTAACAGGCTGCTGTTGCTGTTGTTGCCTGGGAGGCTGACGCTGTTGCTGCCGTTGACGCCTGGGTTGCTGAGCAGTTGTTGGCAATGGCCGAGCTGTGAAACGGCGTTGATAGGCTGACTGTTGTCTAAAAGACCTTGTTGGGGGAGGCTTTTTCTTATTTTTAAGAAGGGTATCCCAACGTGTTTCATGAGCCGACAGCTTTTGAGTAGTCGAATCCATGGATTCTCCGAAAAGCTCATCCCCTAGGCATGGGGTGTTGGCTAACCGATCTTGATGATTAACATCAAGTTCAGATACCCGAAGCCAGGCCAGGCGACGCATTGCCACAGACATTGCTGTCGCTCTGGATGTAAGTTCGAAGGTGTCATAAATGGATCTAACCATGAACTTACGTAACTGAAACAGAGAAGACAAGCAATGGTGGAAAGAATGTTGTTTCCGTTGAGGAAGGTATTTTTCAAAGGAAGCCATGGTGGTAAGGAGATGTTTCAAATAGAAAGAAAAATGAAAGCCATAATTTCCAGCTCTATTTGCCAACATTGCATTTTGGTAGAGCCTCTTACCAAATTTATCCATGGCTTTGCCCTCTCTGCCAGGAGGAACAGAAGCATATACACTGGCTCCTGCAGATTTTTTAAGGGTGGATTCGACAAGTAAAGATTCATGAGGAAGTTGTGGTTTGTCGAACCCAGGAATGGAAATTACTTTGTACAGAGAGTCTAACTTACGTGGGGCCCCTGGAACTGTTAAGGGAGTCTCTAAATTGTTGTAAAAAGTCTCCCTCAAGATGTCGTGAAGAGGGAGCTTCAAATATTCCTTTGGAGGTTGGTCAAAGTCCAGGGCGTCCAGAAAAGCTTTAGACTTTTTGGATTCAGCCTCCAAAGGAATAGACAGAGAATCACACCTATCTTTCAGGAAACTGGAGAAAGATGAAGTGTCATGCTTAGAGGACGGGTCATGTACAGCAGACTCCTCCTCATCTGAGAAACATTCTCCTTCAGAGAGAAAAGGCTCTTCTGAATCTCCCCACAGATCAGGATCCCTGACATGGGGAGAACGATCTCGAGACTCCGGGGTAGTTGGGTCTGCATGCCGGGTCTTGCGCACCGACTTACCCGATCTCATCGACATCGACCCAGGCGATGTAATCGGTTGCACCGGAGCCGAAGTCTGCACCGATTGATGCTGAGCTCTCGGCTCCGGCGCAAGGACTGGCATCGATGTCGATGAGGTGGAGTGAATCGGTACCGAGGGAGTGGATACCGACAATATAGGTTGCTCCACTATCGGTACCGGCTCAGTGCGGACCGGCACCGGAAGGTTCGGTGCCAGGATCGATGTAAGGAGCTGTTGCAATTGCTGCTTGAGCTGTTCCTGGAGAATGGCCGTAATACGGTCATCAAGGGATGGCACCGGTACCGCTTTTTTCTTCTGCGGTACCTGCGGTGCCGCTCGACGCCCCGGAGATGAGGAGCCCGATGTCGAGGGACTCACCTCAATAGGGGCGGAGCGCTTCCGCTGGCGCCTCACAGTCGGCAGGATTGGACTCACTGCACTCAAGACCGGAGGACGTTCCAGCGGGGACGGCTTCTTAGCCGGCTTACCTGCATGTTGGGACGCCGGTGCGGAATCTCGCGGCGTCGAAGAAGAGGGTGCCGACTGAACCGGTGCCGAAGTCGGAGTCGATGGAACGGGATCGGACATCTCGGCACCGAAAAGTAATCGCTGTTGTATTTGGCGATTTTTTAATGTTCTCTTTTTCAGTGTGGCACAGCGGGTGCAGGTGGAGGCCTGATGCTCAGGACCCAAACACTGTAAGCACCAGTTGTGTGGGTCCGTGAGAGATATGGGCCGAGCACACCGCTGGCACTTTTTAAAACCTGGCTGAGGGGGCATGAACGTGAACACCGCTTCAGCCAAATCGAAGGCCGAGGCTTCGATGGTGGCAGAAGGCCCCGCAGGGGAAAAGCCAAATTGAATGAAAAAACAAAAGTTTTTTTGTTTTTTTTTGAAAATAATGAAAGAAAAAGAAAGAGGCAAAAGCCAAAAAGGTTTACGCGAGCGGGAAGGCAAGTTCAAAAAATTTTCAACAGCCGTTGAAAAAACGCGTCTTCTTAGCTCCGCGGAAACTAAGAAACTGGGGACCGCGCGCCTCTGTCGGGCGGGAAGGCACTCGCGCGTGCGCGGTGCGGCATGCCAGAACTTTCCAAGTTCTTAGAGTGCAATCACTCTAAAATTGTCCGTACTGGGGCTCCGTCGGTGCCGTCACCCATCAGTCAAGAATAGCTGCCTGCTTGTCCTGGGATAATCTATGCTACCGATCCAGGGCAAGCAGTGGCTTCCCCCATGTCTTTCTCAATAACAGACTATGGACTTTTCCTCCAGGAAATTGTCCAAACCTTTCTTAAAACCAGCTACGCTATCCGCTCTTAACACAACCTCTGGCAACGCGTTCCAGAGCTTAACTATTCTCTGAGTGAAAAAAATTTCCTTCTATTGGTTTTAAAAATATTACCCTGTAACTTCATCAAGTGTCCCCTAATCTTTGTCATTTTGTACCCGTTCTAAGGGTTTCAACGTATCCTCAACAATGAAACTTAAATCATTTTCCTGGGCAGTGACTCCTAATGTGGAACCCTACAACATGTAGCTATAGTTCGGGTTCCTCTTTGTCACATGCATTTGCTCAAATTAAACGTCATCTGCCATTTTGATGCCCAGTCTCTCGGTCTCACAAGGTCCTCTTGCGATTTAACAACTTTTAACAACTTTGTGTCATCAGCAAATTCAATTATCTTACTTGCTATTCTCATCTTTAGATCATTGATAAAAATGTTAAAAATCAGTAGTCCCAGCACCAAGCCTTGGGGCACCCGACCATTTACCCTTCTCTATTGAGAATACTGACTATTTAAACTACTCTGTTTTCTTTCAACCAGTTCTTAATCCATAATAGGACATTGCCTTCTATCCCATGACTTTCTAATTTCCTCAGAATTCTTTCTTGAGGTACTTTGTCAAATGACATTTGAAAATCCAAATACAAAATATCAACTGGCTCACCTTTACCCACATGTTCATTCACTCCTTCAAAGATATACAGCAGACTGGTGAGGCAAGATTCCCCTTGACTCAATCCATATTGGCTTTCTCTCATTAATCCATGCTTATCTCTATGCTTTCAGAAGAACAGGAGATGACTACTTCCCAAAACTTTGAAAGTGACAAACAGCCAGCTTTAACGAAAACAAAAAACTCTGTGGCGATGGTGATGTTCAACATGCAGGCTTTATTTAAAAATATAATTTAATAATCCATATAAAATATATCTAGGACCTAAAACATTGGGAGCTATGGACCCAACACGGTCCGTGTTTCGACAGTGCTGTCTTCCTCAGGGGTCCTATAAATCAGTGGTTCCCAACCCTGTCCTGGAGGACCACCAGGCCAATCGGGTTTTCAGGCTAGCCCTCATGAATATGCATGAGAGAGATTTGCATATAATTGAAGTGACAGGCATGCAAATCTGCTCCATGCATATTCATGAGGGCTAGCCTGAAAACCCGATTGGCCTGGTGATCCTCCAGGACAGGGTTGGGAACCACTGCTATAAATGACAATTTAATGAATGTAATCTTATAATGTCTAATATACTCAGTCTTGTGTAATTCCTGTGTAACAAGTGTTGTGGATATACTTGGTTTATAAAGCAACTGGTGCAAAAAGGTGTGATAGTGGTGTGTAGAAATATAAATATTGACAAGTGCTATATGGCATGTGAATGTGTAGGAATAGTGGGCCAACCAAGGTGCCAGATATCCAAATAAAGAACTCTACAGTGAAAATTAAAAAGCAGAGATTACTCTCCTTGGTGAAATGCATAACCAAGAGGCATGATTTAAAGACATAAATAATTAATACTAAGCCCTATGTGCAGCCATTTCCAGAAGCTGGGATTTGGCGTGTGTGAGAAGGAACTGTGAATCACATGATACTGTGATAAGAGATGGAGGTCGAACAGCGATCAACATTCCAGCTGGGAGTTAAAAGAAACATCTGTTATTTACTGCAGAAACGAACAGAGTGTGAGTATATAAGAGGCAGCCATCTTGGGACTTTTTCTTTAGAATCGATCAGCACGTTGTAAAGAGATAGTTCCATGATTGACCCGGTTCTATCAACTGCCTGAAAAGGAGATTCCCGGTTGTGAGGAAGTGGTATTGTTTACAATCGATTATGGTGAGGTTGTTCTGAATTATCTGTGCTTTGCATGTTATTGCTCTGCAATTTATCAGCTGTGCTTAGTATATCACTGCTTTACAATTTATGTAACCAATAAAGTAGCATACTTAGCCTTATCTCATGTGTGTCTCTTTGTATACCGTGAAGTGCTGACTACCTAATGAACTTGGCATTACAGCCCTCAAAAAGAAGAAGGTCTAGTGCAAGGGTGGGCAACTCCAGTCCTCGAGGGCCAGAATCTAGTCAGGTTTTCCCCAATTAATATGCATTGAAAGCAGTGCATGCAAATAGATCTCATGCATATTCATTGGGGAAATCCTGAAAACCAGACTGAATTCCGGCCCTCGAAGACCGGAGTTGCCCACCCATGGTCTAGTGCAGTGGTCTCAAACTCGCAGCCCGCCAGGTACTATTTTGAGGCCCTCAGTATGTTTATCATAATCACAAAAGTAAAATAAAACAGTTTCTTGATCATATGTCTCTTTAGCTATAAATTACAATATTATTATTAAGACTTAGCCAAAAGGAAAGATTTATAAACTATAAAGAGTTTTACCTCATGCAAAGTTGTCATTTCTTTAATAAGACATAGAAAAGCAGACTGGACAGCTCTAACTGAAGGATATTTTCACTGTTTCCTGTATTCCATCAAACGTTAAGAAGAGGAAACAGACTGTAGTTCATTGTCTTTCATTAGGCACTAAATTACAATCTTGCTAAAATAAAGACTATCATCCAGAAAATGAATGCCTGGTTGTTGCACATTTTTTGCAAGCTCTGTATTTTAAGATGCTTGTATAAGGAAAAATCTCTCAGGAGCAACATTTTATTTTGAGTTGAAAATGATTTAACTATAATTCTATTCACTTATTCCCACAATGTAATGGCTGAATAATTTTTTCATAGTAATACAATTGAGCTAATTACCCTCAATGGTAGTTTTGGGATATTACTACTACTTATTATTTCTATACTGCTACTAGATGAAAGCATCACTTTACATAAAACACATAATTGACAGAGCTTATAATCTAAAACAAGACAGGACAAATAAGGGATTAGGGAGCTATTTAATGAGAATAATTTTTTAAAAAAAATCTTTATTGAAATGATTTATAAAATTCTACTGTGAAACCATCACCACCTGGAGCGGATCCAACTCTAAGATGCAGACAAAGCTTTTGATCGGGTTGAGTGGATATTTATGTATCAAGCATTAAATTGGTTTGGTATAGGTTCTGGATTTATACAAATGATTCAGACGTTGTACAGCTCTCCTATTGCAAGATTGTATATTAATAATAATGTATCAGAAAAATTTAATTTGCAGAGGGGGTTAGACAAGGCTGTCCATTATCTCCATTGCTTTTTGATATTGTTTTAGAACCCTTGTTATTAGCTACTCAACAAGCAAAGGGGATACAGGGTATTCCTCGTACAGATCGGGAATATAAAGTCTCTGCATATGCAGATGAAATTCTGCTTTATTTGAGAAATCCAGAAACTTCCATTCCATGTTTGCTGGAATTGATTGAGAAATTTGGGAAATTTTCAGGGTATAAGATAAATTGGAATAAGTCAGAAATTCTTCCGCTCAATGTGTATTGTACTAAAGGTTTATTTGAAACATTTTCATTTATTTGGAAAGAAGATGGATTAAAGTATTTAGGTATTAAGATTAAAAATACACTAGAAGACACAATAAAAGAGAATGAAAAACTTTTATTAAAGAAAGTAACAGAAATGTGTGAGCAATGGAATCCTTTACATCTTTCTTGGTGGGGAAGAATTCAAACTATTAAAATGATGATATTGCCTGTGGTTTGTTATCAAATGAATATGATACCAATTTTTTTCCAAGGGTCCTTTTATAAAAAGTTAAATGGTATCCTTACAAAATTTGTTTGGCAGGGTAAAATGCCTAGAATTGCTTTAGTATCTTTACAAAAACCAATTGCGGAGGGTTGGGTAAATTTTCCTAACTTCTATAGGTATCATCAAGCCTATATTTTACGCCAGGGTATGTATTGGGTCATCCCAGAGCTCATGGAAAATGTCCCAGATTGGTTGTATTTGGAGTGGCGGCTCATGTTTCCTTTACATTTATCTCATGTTCTCAGTATTAAGATGCCTAGGAAATATAAAGAAAACAGAATATTAATGGATACTTGGAAAACATTGAGGTATGTCAATAATTTAACACCTACCGTATTTTCACGCATATAACGCGCGCGTTATACGCGTTTTTACCTACCGCGCATACCCCTCGCCCGTTATATGCGTGAGCGCGGTATACAAAAGTTTTAAAACATAGTTCCCACCCCGCCCGACGCCCGATTCACCCCCCCAGCAGGACCGCTCGCACCCCCACCCCGAACGACCGCTCGCACGCGCTCCCACCCGCACCCGCATCCACGATCGGAGCAAGAGGGAGCCCAAGCCCTCTTGCCCGGCCGACTCCCCGACGTCCGATACATCCCCCCCCCCGGCAGGACCACTCGCACCCCCACCCCGAAGGACCGCCGACTTCCCGACAATATCGGGCCAGAAGGGAGCCCAAACCCTCCTGGCCAGACCGCTCGCACCCCCACCCCGAACGACCGCTCGCACGCGCTCCCACCCGCACCCGCATCCACAATCGGAGCAAGAGGGAGCCCAAGCCCTCTTGCCCGGCCGACTCCCCGACGTCCGATACTTCCCCCCCCCCGGCAGGACCACTCGCACCCCCACCCCGAAGGACCGCCGACTTCCCGACAATATCGGGCCAGAAGGGAGCCCAAACCCTCCTGGCCAGACCGCTCGCACCCCCACCCCGAACGACCGCTCGCACGCGCTCCCACCCGCACCCGCATCCACGATCGGAGCAAGAGGGAGCCCAAGCCCTCTTGCCCGGCCGACTCCCCGACGTCCGATACATCCCCCCCCCCCGGCAGGACCACTCGCACCCCCACCCCGAAGGACCGCCGACTTCCCGACAATATCGGGCCAGAAGGGAGCCCAAACCCCCCTGGCCACGGCGCCCCCCTAACCCCCCCCCGCACTACATTACGGGCAGGAGGGATCCCAGGCCCTCCTGCCCTCGACGCAAACCCCCCTCCCTCGAACGACCGCCCCCCCCCAAGAACCTCCGACCGCCCCCCCCAGCCGACCCGCGACCCCCCTGGCGACCCCCCCACCCCCCTTCCCCGTACCTTTGGTAGTTGGGCCAGAAGGGAGCCCAAACCCTCCTGGCCACGGCGACCCCCTAACCCCACCCCGCACTACATTACGGGCAGGAGGGATCCCAGGCCCTCCTGCCCTCGACGCAAACCCCCCTCCCCCCCAACGACCGCCCCCCCAAGAACCTCCGACCGCCCCCCAGCCGACCCGCGATCCCCCTGGCGACCCCCACGACCCCCCCACCCCCCTTCCCCGTACCTTTGGTAGTTGGCCGGACAGACGGGAGCCAAACCCGCCTGTCCGGCAGGCAGCCAACGAAGGAATGAGGCCGGATTGGCCCATCCATCCTAAAGCTCCGCCTACTGGTGGGGCCTAAGGCGCGTGGGCCAATCAGAATAGGCCCTGGAGCCTTAGGTCCCACCTGGGGGCGCGGCCTGAGGCACATGGGCCCAACCCGACCATGTGCCTCAGGCCGTGCCCCCAGGTGGGACCTAAGGCTCCAGGGCCTATTCTGATTGGCCCACGCGCCTTAGGCCCCACCAGTAGGCGGAGCTTTAGGATGGATGGGCCAATCCGGTCTCATTCCTTCGTTGGCTGCCTGCCGGACAGGCGGGTTTGGCTCCCGTCTGTCCGGCCAACTACCAAAGGTACGGGGAAGGGGGGTGGGGGGGTCGTGGGGGTCGCCAGGGGGGTCGCGGGTCGGCTGGGGGGGCGGTCGGAGGTTCTTGGGGGGGGCGGTCGTTGGGGGGGAGGGGGGTTTGCGTCGAGGGCAGGAGGGCCTGGGATCCCTCCTGCCCGTAATGTAGTGCGGGGTGGGGTTAGGGGATCGCCGTGGCCAGGAGGGTTTGGGCTCCCTTCTGGCCCAACTACCAAAGGTACGGGGAAGGGGGGTGGGGGGGTCGTGGGGGTCGCGGGTCGGCTGGAGGGCGGTCGGAGGTTCTTGGGGGGGGCGGTCGTTGGGGGGAGGGGGGTTTGCGTCGAGGGCAGGAGGGCCTGGGATCCCTCCTGCCCGTAATGTAGTGCGGGGTGGGGTTAGGGGGTCGCCGTGGCCAGGAGGATTTGGGCTCCCTCCTGGCCCGATATTGTTGGGGAGTCGGCGGTCCTTCGGGGGGGAGGGATGTATCGGACGTCGGGGGGGGCATCAGGCTTTCAGGATGTGGACAGACCTTCAAGGGGGGACAGTGCACGGAAGTCAGGGGGGGTGAACGGAGAGTCGGGACAGCGCACGGAAAGTCAGGGCGGGCGAAAGGAGCGTCGGGCAGCATGCGCGGTATACCCGTGAGCGCGGTATACCAAAGTTTTTGTACATATCATCGTGATTTTTGCGCGCTATACCCGTGTGCGCGTTTTATACGGGTGCGCGTTATTTGCGTGAAAATACGGTAATCCATTACATAAATCTATAAATCAATCTTTATGGGTAAACTCCAAGATTCAAATTGGCGGATTTAAAAATTATCTGGAAGCATTGGATTATTGCAGGTATATGGACTTTAGATGATGTTATTTCAAATGGTAAATTGCTTGATTTTTCACAGTTGCTACATAAATTTGGTCTTAATAAATCACAAAGCTTTATTGCAACTGAAGCAGGCTATTCAGGAGGGGTTCCCTGAATGGAAAATTCTTAAAAATCAGTATAGTCTGGAATTCTTATGCTTTCAGGTGGATTTCTTGGGACACCAAACCGCACAGTGGTATAAATTGATATCTGATTATATGAATAAAAAAACCAAGAAATGGTCTTAGAGATATTTGGAGCATTGAGATTAAGCATCAAATTTCTGCGTCTCAATGGCCACGAATTTGGTCTTGGAGAATGAGATGCACAATGTCTGCATCTATGAGACAAACTTGGTTCTTTTTGTTACATAGAGCTTTTTGAACCCCTGTTAGATTACAAAAGTTAGATAGCTCTAGGTCTAATAGATGCTGGCATTGTAATCTAGAAGCAGGGACTTTGGATCATTTCATATTTTATTGTCCCTGTATCATGGTTTTTTGGAAATCAATTTGGTCTCAAATTAATTGTTTACTAGAAAAACATGTTGCTTTATCATATGATACAATTCTGTTTGGGATGTCAATGAGAGCAAAAAGTCAAATTTTATCAAATAATAACAAGCTTTTATTAATTATGACAGGAGTTGCCATACAACATATTACCAATAATTGGAAAGATTACAATAGACTTAGCTATACATTTTGGTGGAATTCATTGTGTCATATTTATAAAATGGAAAGATCAATCGCCATACAAAAAGAGAATTATAATAATTTTAAAATTATTTGGGGGCCATTAACAAATTATTGTAATGAATAGACATCATTTTTCTAATGAAAGTACATTTACATGTAGGGGGAGGGTAAATAGTTATTTTCAAAGTTTGATTAATAGATTGAAATATAATATATAAATGGTATTTTGAATTAAATTACGTGTGGGGAGTGTGGTTGGGGGGAATAAATTCATGTATGTAGAATCAGAATTGTATGATTATCAAGTGATTTGTAACAGTTGCTTAGAACTTAACGGATGTAGCGGTATATAAGAAATAAATTACATTACATTACATTATATGATGTAGTATTGTGCACTTGTTGTAAGATGAAAAATGAATAAATAATTAAAAAAAAATCTTTATTGAGTTTCTAAAGTGAACAAAAATGCAATACAGTATCTATACATATATGCATTTATAATCAATCAAAATCCATACAACATTGGGAAACAGTGATCATAATATGATCAAGTTCAAGGTTGAAGTAGGCATACCGAACGGAAAGAGAACCATAGCGACATCTTTCAACTTCAGGAAAGGAAACTATGAAGCAATGAGGGAAATGGTAAGGAAGAAACTTAGGAACACTTCCAAAAAATGGCAAATAGTAGAACATGCCTGGTCTTTTTTCAAAGACACAGTGAGCGAGGCACAAAATCTGCACATCCCCAGATTCAGAAAGGGGTGCAAAAAGGGTCGAACAAAAGACCCAGTATGGATGACTAAAATAGTGAAGGAAGCGATAGGCAATAAGAAAAATTCATTCAGGAAATGGAAAAAGGACAAAACTGAAGGGAACCAGAAGGAGCACAGGAAGTATCAAAAAGAATGTCACCGTGTGATTCGAAAAGCCAAAAGAGAGTATGAAGAGAGGCTAGCCAGGGAGGCACGAAATTTCAAACCGTTCTTCAGATATGTTAAAGGGAAACAGCCAGCTAGGGAGGAGGTGGGACCGCTGGACGAAGGAGACAGGAAGGGAGTGGTGAAGGAGGAGAAAGAAGTCACAGAAAGACTCAACATGTTCTTCTCGTCTGTATTTACAAACGAAGACACAACCAACATTGAACAAATCTTCAATGGAAATCAAGCAGAAAAATTAACATCCATGGAAGTGAGCCTTGATGATGTACACAGGCAGATAGAAAAACTTAAAACTGACAAATCCCCGGGTCCGGACGGAATCCATCCCAGGGTTCTGAAGGAATTAAAAGAGGAGATAGCGGAACTACTGCAGCAAATTTGCAACCTATCCTTGAAAACAGGCATGATCCCGGAGGATTGGAAGATAGCCAATGTCACGCCCATCTTTAAAAAGGGATCAAGAGGTGACCCGGGAAACTACAGACCAGTGAGTTTGACCTCGGTTCCGGGGAAACTGGCGGAAGCACTGATTAAAGAACACATCAATGAACATCTGGAAAGAAACGAACTTTTGAAAACAACCCAACATGGTTTCTGCAGGGGGAGATCGTGCCTAACGAACTTATTGCACTTCTTCGAAGGAATTAACAAACGGATGGACAGAGGAGACCCCATAGACATCATATACCTTGATTTCCAAAAAGCCTTTGACAAGGTGCCTCACGAACGTCTACTCCGGAAACTGAAGAACCATGGAGTGGACGGAGACGTACATAGATGGATCAGAAACTGGTTGGCGGGTAGGAAACAGAGGGTAGGGGTGAAGGGCCACTACTCGGACTGGATGGGGGTCACGAGTGGTGTTCCGCAGGGCTCAGTGCTCGGGCCGCTGCTATTTAATATATTCATAAATGATCTAGAAACAGGCACGAAGTGTGAGATAATAAAATTTGCGGACGATACAAAACTATTTAGTGGAGCTGGGACTAAAGAGGAATGCGAAGAATTGCAAAGGGACTTGAACAAATTGGGGGAATGGGCGGCGAGATGGCAGATGAAGTTCAACGTTGAGAAATGTAAAGTATTGCATGTTGGAAACAGAAACCCGAGGTACAACTATACGATGGGAGGGATATTATTTAATGAGAGCAACCAAGAAAGGGACTTGGGGGTAATGGTGGACATGACAATGAAGCCGACGGCACAGTGCGCAACAGCCGCTAAGAAAGCAAATAGAATGCTAGGCATAATCAAGAAGGGTATTACAACAAGGACAAAAGAAGTTATCCTGCCATTGTATCGGGCGATGGTGCGCCCGCATCTGGAATACTGCGTCCAATATTGGTCTCCGTACCTTAGGAAGGATATGGCGTTACTCGAGAGGGTTCAGAGGAGAGTGACACGCTTGATAAAAGGGATGGAAAACCTCTCATACGCTGAGAGATTGGAGAAACTGGGTCTCTTTTCCCTGGAGAAGAGGAGACTTAGAGGGATATGATAGAGACTTATAAGATCATGAAGGGCATAGAGAGAGTAGAGAAGAACAGATTCTTCAAACTTTCGAAAAATAAAAGAACAAGAGGACACTTAGAAAAGTTGAAAGGGACAGATTTAAAACGAATGCTAGGAAGTTCTTCTTTACCCAACGAGTGGTGGACACCTGGAATGCGCTTCCAGAGGGCGTAATAGGGCAGAGTACAGTACAGGGGTTTAAGAAAGGATTGGACAATTTCCTGCTGGAAAAGGGGATAGAGGGGTATAGATAGAGGGCTACTTCACAGGTCCTGGACCTGTTGGGCCGCCGCGTGAGCGGACTGCTGGGCATGATGGACCTCAGGTCTGACCCAGCAGAGGCATTGCTTATGTTCTTATGTTCTTATTAAACCCTCCCCCCAACCCAACCCACATTTTCATAAGGGAATAGAACCATACAAAAGAAATACCTCCCTCCCACCCTCCCTCCCCCTGGGTGTGTGTGCATTATACCAACAGAAATAAAGGAAAAGATAACTATAATGAATCCATAAAAGATGTCAATGGGCCCCAAATTAACTTGAACCTCTTAGTATGCCCCAACATATCCGCATTCGTCTTTTCAAACCTATAACTTAAACATAAATTTGCCCACCAAAAAGTAAAATTAAGGCGATCTCTGTTCTTCCAATTGCGAGTAACCATTTGCATGGCTATCCTGGTCATAATAGAGTCTATTCCCTTTTACCTTCATCCTATGCCCCCTTATTTTCAGAGCTTCTTTTCAATTGAAAGAGACTCACCTCCTGTGCATTTATACCACGTAGCTATTTAAATGTCTCTATCAAAGTGTATGTTACAAATGGAGATCTTTAAATCTGTCCCCATACTCTTTATGATAAAGACCAGAAACATTTTAGTAGCACTCTCTGGACCAACTCAATGCTGTTTCTTTCTTTTTGAAGGTACGTTCTCCAGAATTGTTTACAATATTTTAAATCAGTGTTTCTCAACTTCTTCAAGCCAAGTACCCACAAAGCCTAACAAATACCAACCAAGTACCCCTGCCCAAGCTCCACCCTAGACCCACCCAAGCTCTGTCCATGACCCCACCCCCATAATAATAGTACTAACAAACGCAATTTCTTCCATCCATTTTTCATATACACACAATATAATCTTATTAATACATAACGATAACCCCCAAATTTAAAAACCACAAAGCACACTGTATGCAGAGAAAATGTTAATCATCATTTATATTCGGGGGGGGGGGGGGGTTTCCAAAGAGGTCAAGGCGGATGACTTTAAAATATGCAATCAGTAACAACTATAGAAAAATAGACAAATTATAGAGCAAAATATAGATAGCAGGTATAAATTCACAAAACTGACATTTTGTCTGGTGATTTCATGAGTCTCTGGTTGCACTTCCTTCTGACTGCAGAGCGACCTGGACAAACTGGGTGAGTGGGCTAAAAAATGGCAGATGACTTCAATGTGGGGAGAAATGTAAGGTCTTGCACATAGGGAAGGGGAAACCAATGTACAGTTATACGATGGGAGGGAGGGTACTGGGGGAAGGCAACCAAGAAAAAGACCTGGGGATATTGGTGGACAAATCAATGAAGCTGGCGGCGCAATGTGCAGCGGCCTCACAGAAAGTGAACAGAATGTTGGGCATTATCAAAAAAGGTATCACTACCAGAACAAAGGAAGTCATCCTGCAATGGTGCGCCCACATCTGGAATACTGCATCCAATACTGGTCGCCATACCTTAAGAAGAACATGGCAATACTCGAGAGGGTCCAGAGGAGAGCAACAAGGATGATAAAGGGCATGAAGAACCTTTCATATGCCGAATGGTTGGACAAGCTGGGACTTTTTACCCTGGAAAAACGGAGACTGAGAGGGGACATGATAGAGACTTATAAAATCATGAAAGGCATAGAGAAGGTGGAGAGGGACAGATTCTTTAGACTAGCGGGGACAACAAAAACAAGAGGTCATTCAGAAAAACTGAGAGGAGACAGATTCAAAACAAATGCAAGGAAGTTTTTCTTCACTCAACGGGTGGTGGACACCTGGAACTCGCTTCCAGAAGAGGTGATAAGAGAGTACAATAATGGGGTTCAAAAAGGGTCTGGATGACTTCCTGGAAGCAAAGGGGATAGCAGGGTACAGATAGAGGGTTACTTCACTGGACATTAGGTGAACAAGGTATGGAAGTTGTTGGTTAGGAGCACTTACAGGTCATGGACCTGGGGAGCCACCGCGGGAGCGGACTGCCAGGCACGATGGACCCCTGGTCTGTCCCGGCAGGGGCAATGCTTATGTTCTTATCCTTTCTTTCTCTCTCCCTGCCCCCCTTCTTTCTGGTTTTCTCTCTCCCGGCTCCCCCCCCTCTGTCTTTCATTCTCTCTCCCGGCTCGGCCTGCCCCCCCAAGCCACCGCCTATTTGTCCAAGCCACTGCTGCAGTAACATTATCTTCGTGCAGCAACTTGAGGAAGAAGCTTGATTCCAGGAGGAGGAAAGGTCACTTCTCAGGAATCAAGCTTTTTCTTCCTCAGACTGCACAAGCCTCCCCCCCACCCCCCACAACATCAATTCTGACATCAGAGAGGAAGTTCTGGGCTTAGTCAGGCAATGATTGGCTGGCCCGGAACTTCCTCTCCGACATCAGAATTGACGTCGGGGGGGGGGTGGGGGGGGAGGGGAAGGGGAGGTAGGCTTGTGCAGTCGCTGCATGATGATGATGTTACTGTAGTGGTGGCTTGGACAAATCGGTGGCAGAGGCCCATTTTTAGCTCGCCTGTCCCGCTCCTGTGATCAGACAGCCAGAACTTGACTTGGTGTCCTTCTGCCTACCAAGACCCTTTTTATTGATTTTACAAATTTTGTACCCCTCATTCTATAACTTTAGTGTCTAGGAGCAGAAGTTATCAATTTGGGCGACTGTTAAGGTGGGCTATTTTACTGTAACCCAGGTTATTCGTAACTAGAGCTCATTGCATAAAATGGGATCTGTGCTAAAATAGACCTGTCTTAAATGGTAGCCCCCTGCTGATAACTATGCCCCTAAATGTAAGTACCCTGGGATAGTCAGGCCAATATACCACTTCAGAAGGATCCAGGTTACATATATATATTTTCATTGTGGCTACTAGCACATCAGTTGATTACTGCAGTTGGTTGAAACGTTGGTTCACTTACTCAGAGGTGGCAAGACCTGAACAACTGCAACATTCATGATGCTAGCCATGGAAGCCTAAGAGAACATAAAAACCAGGATAGGCTGGGATCAATAACACATAACACTGTGGTGCTTTTCTCCATACTTACTTTCCATCTAAGAAGTCCATCAAAGGCCTAAGAACATTGTCTGCATCTTGAGCTACTGTGTTTCTGGCATTGGCTGTTCCTTTGACATGACTCAGTATATCTGACATCTGCTTGATACACTCATCAATACGAGACTGAAAGCTATAAAAGTTGAAAAAAATCATTAGTCATTTAAATATTTCTAACAAAATTTAAAAGGGAATAAAGTGGGAGTGAGTGTGTGGTGCAGTGGTTAGAGCTACAGCCTTGGCACCCTGAGGTTGTGGGTTCGAATCCCGCACTGCTCCTTGTGACCCTGGGCAAGTCATTTAATCCCCATTGCCCCAGGTACATTAGTTAAGAGTGGGAACCCACCGGGGCAGTTAGTGAAAAATGCTTGAGTACCTGAATAATTTGTAATCTGCGGAATATAAATTATTAGAAAAAAACAAACAAACCAGCAAATCATTATTAATCTCTATATTATTTAAGAGACAACTAGATTGACAAAATTCTTACCCAGTCTTACCTAATAACAAAGTAAATAATGGCAGATAAAGACTTGTGTGGTCCATCCAGTCTGCCTAACAGTTCATTCTCAAGTCAACAAATCAGTAATTATTCATTTCACTTGCTAAGTTCCAGTAGAAGATATTTTCCCTCTCCTCCGCCAAGATAGGTAAGACCTGTCCATCAAGCCCAGTAGCCTGTTCTCACAGTAGCCAATCCAGGTCACTAGTACCTGGCCAAAACCCAAAGAGTAGCAATATTCCATGCTACCAATCCAGGGCAGGAAAACAAATCTCCCCTAACCCCAAAAAGAAGGGTGAAGGGAAGAGACAGCTCGAACAATAAACTACCACATAAATTTTGTAAGGGTGAACGGGAAGCCCTCAATCACAAAGCTTGTAATGGGGACTCGCCCCTAATGCACCAGCTGTCACATACATGCACTCAAAGGGGTGTTATCTGTGAAACATCCCCGAGCTAACCCATAATTAATCAAACGTGTTAACTAATGCACAAACCAGTGTGCTAATAGTGCAAAATATAATGAGATAACAAAAAATAAATACAGAAATTTTTAGGGCTATCTCTGCCCCTCTTCCGAGGGTACAGGAGCGTCCAAAGTCAGCCAAGCAGGCACAAGCATGAGCTAAACAGACTACTGGAGGTACTTAGCTTCTCCGTAGTGATGTAGATGTAGCCAGCCGAGATTGAGCTTATCCAACGGGGCTCTGTTTCGAGGGTGAAACCCCCTTCCTCAGGAACTGGCTATGCTGTCGTTAATAGCTCTCGAGCACCAGCCAAAGATGAAAGCAAAGTTGAAAATGGTGCTCGAGAGCTATTAGCGACAGCATAGCCGGTTCCTGAGGAAGGGGGTTTCACCCTAGTTGTCACCCTCGAAACGGAGCCCCGTTGGATAAGCTCAATCTAGCTGGTTACATCTAAATCACTATTCTACTTTACGGAGAGGGTGGTGGATGGCTGGAATGCGCTCCCGAGAGAGGTGGTGGAGAGGAAAATGGTGACTGAGTTCAAAGAAGTATGGGATGAACACAGAGGATCTAGAATCAGAAATTAAATGTTGAACCAAGGCCAGTACTGGGCAGACTTGCATGGTCTGTGTCTGTATATGGCCGTTTGGGGGAGGATGGGCTGGAGAGGGCTTCAATGGCTGGGAGGGTTTAGATGGGCTGGAGTAGGTTTTAACGGAGATTTCGGCAGTTGTAACCCAAGCAGAACTATGTTACTATGAAGCGGTCCAGAAGAGGGTGACGAAAATGATAGGAGGCTTGCACCAGAAGATGTATGAGGAAAGACTGGAAGCCCTGAATATGTATACCATAGAGGAAAGGAGGGACAGGGGAGATGATTCAGACGTTCAAATACTTTAAGGGTATTAACATAGAACAAAATCTTTTCCAGAGAAAGGAAAATGGTAAAACCAGAGGACATAATTTGAGGTTGAGGGTTGGTAGATTCAAGAGCAATGTTAGGAAATTCTACTTTACGGAGAGGGTAGTGGATGCCTGGAATGCGCTCCTGAGAGAGGTGGTGGAGAGGAAAATGGTGACTGAGTTCAAAGAAGCGTGGGATGAACACAGAGGATCTAGAATCAGAAATAATATTAAATATTGAACTAAGGCCAGTACTGGGCAGACTTGTACGGTCTGTGTGTCTGTATATGGCCGTTTGGAAGAGGATGGGCTGGGGAAGGCTTCAATGGCTGCGAGTGTAGATGGGAAGGAGTCGGTTTTGACGGAGATTTTGGCAGTTGGAACCCAAGCACAGTACCGGGTAGAGCTTTGGATTCTTGCCCATAAATAGCTAAGAAGGAAAAATTTAAAAAAGTTAAATTGAATCAAGTTGGGCAGACTGGATGGACCATTCGGGTCTTTATCTTCCATCATCTACTATGTTACACATTTTGGAATCCTAGATGGAGTTTAGGACAGACGCTTAGCGTGGAGCTCTTACCTACATCAGACCTCTACTTTCGCTGACCATTACCTTTCTGCCTGATGACTTTTGTTTCTTCTAGTGGGCATGGGGAAGCGGAAAGGAAGCACCTGGCCACCTCCAACAGCGACCAAGAACTCCAGGGGTTTGATTCAAACAACTATAGTTTGAAGAACTGCACACCAGACAAAGGAGACATACCCAACTTTGGGAAAGCCTTAGTTTTGATCGGGTTTCTCTAAGCCTGATCCAGGGGCAGCCTCCTCTCCAACCCGGAAAAGATAGCCCCAGTAAGAGAGTGGCAACACAGTCCTCCTAAGAGGGAAGGAAGGCAGTTGCTTAGCCTTAGAGAAACAGTGTCAGGAAAATCAGTGGTTGAAGAGGCTCCCGCTGGGGCCCAGACATTAGCACTCAACACAGAGGCTGGAGAGATCTTAACTTCCGTGAGAGAGAACGAGCAATTTGAAGAGTTAGTAAAGCCTGCAATAGTCCATATGGACGAACTGTGGAGAGCTATTGAAATCATGAACTTCAATCTCAGAAAAGCAGTAACTATGGTAAGAAATGATTGTGCTTCTATCAATTCCCAGGTAAACATCCATGGAGAAATGTTACAAAAACAAGGTGAGAGTATAAAGACATGAAGAACAGATTAAACAAATTAAGATCTTAGAAGTGGAAATTGTTAAGAGTCTTTATTCAGAAAAAGTTGGAATTTATGGAAAATAAACAGAGGAAGAATAACCTGAAACTGTTAAACTTTCTTAAATCTCCAATTGTTCCAGCAGTGGAAATGGTTCAGAGATATTTGAAAGAAATCTTAATACCAACGCCGATAATAAGAGTTCAGTATATTTCTCAGAAGTAAGCAAACTAATTCTACTTCCACAGGAGTAGTGGGAGTAGAAGGTGGTGAACTGAACTTGACTAACTTTCTGGAAAATTTACTGGAAGAAATAACTGAAAGGACTACTCTCATAGTAACATTTGCTTTGGAATTTGATAGGGATTTAATTCTTTAGACTTATATCAGACATATGAATGAAAAATTTTTCGGTTCAACATTACGTTCATTTCCTGACATATCTCATGTGACACAGAAAAGAAGAAAGGACTTTTTGGCCAAGGGTCCAATATAGCTTGGTGGTTCCTTTGTATTGACATTTCCTGTCAGATTTGTTCTCCAATGCTGTCCTTTTGGTAACTATTAATTCTTCTTTTCTTGGGTCCTAAATGTTGTGGACTAAATAATTAATTATAATTTTCTAGACTGTTTTGGTACATAAGAACATAAGAATAGCCTTACTGGGTCAGACTAATGGTCCATCAAGCACAGTAGCCCGTTCTCATGGTGGCCAATCCAGGCCACTAGTATCTGGTCAAAACCCAGAGTATAAACATTCCATGCTACCGATCCAGGAAAGCAGAGGCTTCCCCCATGTCTTAATAACAGACTATAGACTGTGAATTTGTCCAAACCTTTATTACGTGGATGTTTTAATTTCTAAATCAGTATGCAAGTAAAGCTTGCTTATTTATATTTTGAAAATTAATAAACAAAATAAAAAAAGAGTGATAAATCACCTGGACCAGATGGCATACATCCCAGGGTACTGAAAGAACTCAAACATGCAATTGCTGATCTGTTGTTAGTGATCTGTATAGGTGTTCTTCTTCACTGTGCCCATTAGTGATCTATAACCTGTCGCTAAGTTACCTGCTTAGACTATAAGTTATTGTGGTTAAGGGCTTAAGCAGTAAGCTGCCCGGAACATAATTTAGAAAAATGGGACAAATTAAAAAACTTAAATTTTAATGATTATGTCCCTTGGATTTTCCTTGCATCCTCAGTTTCCCATGGAAATGCTCTCTCTCTCATATCATTTGGTAACATTTCATTCAAACAGGAAAATTCATTTTAGAGCGACAGAATTCCTCAATTTCAATCTACATACCTGTTACCAAAAACTGTGCTGAGTTCATCTAAAACATTGTTCAGTTTGACTTGAAGCTCCTTCAGAGCATCACTGGCTTCAGGATCCAGCTGCAAACACAGACACACAGTTTACCTGGTGGTTGTCATAAAACTGTCCTAAATTCTGTGTTTAATTATAACAGGATGGACAGTTCTTCGACTTTCAAATGCTTCTATCTATCGTATTAATAAGAACTAACAATAACTTTGGAGGCTTTTCCACACATGGTCATCTGAGTTGTGGAATAATCTCTCGATGGAGATCAAGTCTGAGTAAAGATTTACTAAATTTTTAGAAAAAGGTAAAAACTTTCTGAACATGCTTTTAAGGCAAATAGGCTTGTGCAGAAAGGAGAGGCTATTACTATTTCACATTGAGCTTGATTACATCTGCCAGCTGGATTATTGCTGGGGGAGACTGGGCCTTTAATAAATCATGCCTTTTAAAATATAAGATCTGGTTCCTTGATGAAACAGGGTCAAAATAGGCGCCTTTTAAAAATACTTATCTAACTTGAGAGGTTGTACATAGTTCCAGGTAAAAGTTAAGACAGAACACAAATGAATGCCAAAGACTACCAGCACAGTTATTTGTTCCATTGGCATATCCCAGTGGTTCCCAACCCTGTCCTGGAGGAACACCAGGCCAATTGGGTTTTCAGGCTAGCCCTAATGAATATGCATGAAGAAAATTTGCATGCCTATCACTTCTATCATATGCAAATCTCTCTCATGCATATTCATTAGGGCTAGCCTGAAAACCCGATTGGCCTGGTGTTCCTCCAGGACAGGGTTGGGAATCACTGGCATATCCCATGAATCCCACTGTAACCATTGCTCTTGTGGCTTCCAATACTTATTACATTACATTAGAGATCTTTTAAAAGTTAAAGGTAAATATAATGACATTTCTTCTAAATTGATAAGGAAAGATTTGTTTTCCCAGCAAGCATTGTATTAGGGAAATTCAAATAAGGCGGGAAGAATGCTGGCAAATTATCTTAAGGCGAAAAAAAGGAAAACAAAATTAGTTGCCATTAAAGATGAGAATGGTGAAACTTACCGTATTTTCACGCAAATAACGCGCACCCGTATATAACGCGCACACGGGTATAGCGCGCAGAAATCACGATGATATGTACAAAAACTTTGGTATACCGCGCTCACGGGTATACCGCGCATGCTGCCCGACGCTCCTTTCGCCCGCCCTGACTTTCCGTGCGCTGTCCCGACTCTCCGTTCACCCCCCCTGACTTCCGTGCACTGTCCCCCCTTGAAGGTCTGTCCCCATCCTGAAAGCCTGATGCCCCCCCCCCGACGTCCGATACATCCCTCCCCCCGAAGGACCGCCGATTCCCCAACAATATCGGGCCAGGAGGGAGCCCAAATCCTCCTGGCCACGGCGACCCCCTAACCCCACCCCGCACTACATTACGGGCAGGAGGGATCCCAGGCCCTCCTGCCCTCGACGCAAACCCCCCTCCCCCCAACGACCGCCCCACCCCAAGAACCTCCGACCGCCCCCCCAGCCGACCCGCGACCCCCCTGGCGACCCCCACGACCCCCCCACCCCCCTTCCCCGTACCTTTGGTAGTTGGGCCAGAAGGGAGCCCAAACCCTCCTGGCCACGGCGACCCCCTAACCCCACCCCGCACTACATTACGGGCAGGAGGGATCCCAGGCCCTCCTGCCCTCGACGCAAACCCCCCTCCCCCCCCAACGACCGCCCCCCCCAAGAACCTCCGACCGCCCCCCCAGCCGACCCGCGACCCCCCTGGCGACCCCCACGACCCCCCCACCCCCCTTCCCCGTACCTTTGGTAGTTGGCCGGACAGACGGGAGCCAAACCCGCCTGTCCGGCAGGCAGCCAACGAAGGAATGAGGCCGGATTGGCCCATCCATCCTAAAGCTCCGCCTACTGGTGGGGCCTAAGGCGCGTGGGCCAATCAGAATACTGATTTTTTATTATATCATCTAAAATACGAATACCTGCTGTCATCCAGTTTTTCCAGATTATTTTGAAACCGCCTATTTTGATCTTGGGGTTTAACCAAATCGTTTGAGTTGTTGATTTACTAATTGGAATAGGAGTTAGATTACTTATATATCTTAAAGTTTTCCATGTATCCATGAATATTTTATGTTCTTTGTATAGCCTTGGCATTTTGATACTAACTACATGACTGAGACGTAAAGGAAACATGAGTCTCCATTCAAGCCAGAACCAATCTGGAATATTATCAGTGGGCTCTGGGAGGATCCAATACATACCTTGACGTAAAATATAGGCTTGATGATACCTATAGAAGTTGGGAAAATTTACCCCTCCCTCCGCAATTGGTCTTTATAATGTCACTAAAGCAATTCTGGGATTTTTCCCAAGCCAAATAAATTTTGTCAATACCTTATTTAACTTTGTATAAAAAGAATCTTGAAAGAAAACTGGTATCATTCCCATTTGGTAACAAACTACAGGTAAGATCATCATTTTAACTGTTTGTACTCTTCCCCACCAAGATAAATGTAAAGGATTCCATTGTTCACACATCTCTGTCACTTTTTGTAATAAACATTTTTCATTAATTTTCATTGTGTCTTCTAAATCTTTTGAAATCCAAATTCCAAGATATTTAATAGTATCCTCCTTCCAAACAAAAGAGAATGTATTAAATAAACCTTTTGTACAGTGTACATTTAATGGAAGTATTTCTGATTTATTCCAATTTATCTTATATCCTGAAAACTTTCCGAATTTATCAATTAGTTCAAGCAATGGTGGATTCTGGATTCCTCAAATATAATAATAAATCATCAGCATAAGCTGATATTTTGTATTCTCTATCTGAATGAGGTATACCTTGTATTTCCTTTACTTGTTGGATTGCTAATATTAAGGGTTCTAAAACTATATCAAACAGTAAAGGAGACAAGGGACATCCTTGTCTAACTCCTCTCTGTAGATTAAATTTTTCTGAAAATGTATTATTTATATATAATCTAGCAGAGGGGGAGCTATATAATGTTTGTATCATTTGTATGAATCCAGGACTTATACCAAACCATTCCATAGCCTGATATATAAATGTCCATTCTATTCTATAAAAGGCCTTTTCTGCATCTAAAGAAACAGCAAAAGTAGGCTCATTCATTTTCTTTGTTAAGTATAACATATGGAATGCTAATCTGGTATTATGAGATGAATGTCTTTGAGCAACGAATCCTGTTTGAGGCATACCTATAATATGGGGAAGAGCATTAGCCAATCTTAATGCAAGTATTTTTGCTAATATTTTTCCATCTACATTTATTAAAGATATTGGCCTATAGTTTGAAACCAATGTGGAATCTTTATTTGGCTTTGGTAAAACAATAATTAAAGATTCTGCTATAGTGCCATTTATACTTCCTTTATTAAGTTGATATTGAAAAAGATTTAATAAATAGGGTAATAATAAATTTTGAAATGTTTTATAAAATTCCACTGTATATCCATCACCACCTGGAGCGGATCCAACTCTAAGGGATTTCAAAGCTGTTTCTAATTCTTTTAATGATATTGGCTCTTCCATACTTCGTTTTATATGTTCAGGAACTTTTGGACCCTCTAACATTTTCAGAAATTCTAAACCATCTTTTTCTTTATTTAAATAAGTCTCGGAAGTATAAAGAGATTTATGAAATTTTAGAAATTGTTTTAAGATAGGTTCAATTTGTGTTAATGTGTCACCTTTTTCATCTTTTATAGCAATTATTTTTTATTTCTTTTTTTTCGCTTTGAGATAATTTGCCAATATTCTTCCCGACTTATTTGAGTTTCCATAATACAATGCCTGCTGGGAGAATAAATCTTTTCTTATCATCTTTGATGAGAATTCATTGTATTTTACTTTAAGTTTTAATAATTCTTGTTGTATAGAATATTCCCATTTTTCTATTAATTTTGATTCTAAAATTTTTATTTCTGTTTCCAAATTAGAAAATTGTTTTCTATTTTGTTTATTAAGATAAGCTGAATAAGAAATAATTTGTCCTCTTATTGATACCTTAAAAGCATCCCATAATATTTCCCTAGAGATCTCATCTTTATCATTCATTTGAAAATAATCTTTCATTTTTGTTTGAAAATTCTCACAGAATATTGGATCAGCAAGCAATGTATTATCAAATTTCCATATTGGTCTATTTGTATTTTGATCTGTGATTTTAATTTCAATCCACACTCCACCATGATCAGATAATATGATTGGATCAATGGCAGCTTGTGTTACTTGATGTGCTAGGTGTTTTGATATAAATATATAATCTATTCTTGAAAAAGAATTATGAACATGAGAACAGAAAGAAAATTCCTGTCCATTAAAATGAAGTATTCGCCAAATATCTGTCAAATTAACAAGTTTGTACCAAATTATCTAGTCCCATCGATTTCATATATCTACTTGGGTTTTTGTCTAATAAAGGATCCATAACAGCATTAAAATCCCCAGCTACTATTAGATTTGAAGTAGCCAGTGGTAAGATCAGTTGTTGAAGAGTCTTAAAAAATTCATTTTGTTTTGAATTAGGGGCATATATATTAAACAACGTCATGGTTGTATTTCCCATGCATATTTCCACTTTTACCCATCTGCCATGAACATCTGATTCTTTTAATTTAAATAAAGCTGAGCATTTTTTATTCACTAGAATAGCAACACCTGCTTTTTTCCCTATGGCTGGTGAATAAAAACAATGCTTTATCCAACCACCTGTCAACTTATTAGATTCAATGTTTGAAAGGTGGGTCTCTTGTATGCAACATATATCTGCATTTTGCCTTTTTAAGAACAGTAATGCTTTTTTCCTTTTTATAACATGATTTAGACCATTAACATTCAAAGATATTATTTTAAGAGACATTTATAATTATAATTTTTATAATATATTTTCTATATAATGATATATAATGTTTTTTATTAATATATTTTCCCAATATACTTAATAAATTATAATTTCCTTTTATTATTTCTATATCTCCTTTATATCTTTCTTTCCCATTCCCTCCCTTATCCCTATTTCCCTCCCTCCCCCCCCCCCTTATTAAATACGATTACTTGGGTACGCAAGATGAGGTTAGGTTAAAATAACTCCCCCAAGCTAAGTTAAAATATTCTTTATTTACTACTAATAATTTATCTCCCTTTATCTAATATATTTCCTATATATCTAGCAAATATATATTTTCTTATATAAATTTTATATAAAAAGTTAATGTATTTAAATCTATATAAGAAAATATTATCTTATCTTTTGATAAATCTATATAAGATTTATCAATGAGATTTACAATCTTGCATATATTTATCAAGAATCAACTTTACATTCATTATATTGATATCTAATATTATTATTATTTTAATAATACTAAGTGGATCATGAAGTGGAGTCTGTGTGTCTTAAAATGTCTTTATATAGGTATGTTTGTTGCAATCAGTCTATTTTCAACCTTTATTCCAATTTGTGTTGTGAGGAAGAGATTTAGGTAAAATTCCCAGTTGTAAGACTCCTAGATTCTTTTCTTTTCTCCAATTTCTGTCCCCAAAAACGTTTTTGTGTTGCCTATTCAATTCAACCTTGTAGGATTCAGTATTTCTCTTTCATTGTTTCTGCTAAATATTCCAAGATATTCATCATTCCCTTAAGAGAGCAAGTAATGAAGATGTTTCCTGACTAGAGAATTGATTTTATTTTTGTCAGTATTGAGGACAGCCCGTCAGTCAAAGTGCCAGAGAAATAAAAGCGCTGAATAACTTTGAAGCTAGTTCAGTATTCGAGAAGGAGAAAATCAGTTACACCTTACATACAGCACAGTCTTTTTGGATTTATTCTGTGTTATTCCATACTGAATCTCCTCTCTTTCATAACAAACTTAGCAACATTTTAGAATCAGAGAGGAGTTATTAATTAGTTTTTATGAACTCCTATCATTACATATTTAGCTCGTCGTGAAAAGGTTGTCCGTGGAAGGCGACGCTTCTCCCTGGGACTCTTAATTTACAAAAGTACATCGTCCCCTGTCACCTCTATGTTCTCCAAATCTATCTAAAGAGAGTAAGCGGTCTGCCTCAATAGTAAGCATCACTCGATATATATAATTCACTGTTTCTTACATATAAGGAGAAGGTGGGGTGTAGGAATTAATTAAAGTTTGAAATATAATCTGCAGAAAGACTTTTAAGAGATAGAATCAAAACGGAAGCACTTCCTTTTACAGGATATTCTCTCTGTCGACCAATCTCTTTTTGTTTTGTATTTTGTAACTCCCCAGCAGCGTGATTGGAGATTTTTCCTGTCCATCAATCACATTTCTGTTTGTATATAACCACTCCCATATTTAGTTACCATATTTACTTCTCTGTAAATTTTTCATTCGGATCTCCATTTAATCCACGTTTTCTTCTGTAAGTATATTTTCTTCAAAATGTTTATAAACTTTCCTTTAAAAAGTATAAGTTTATGTACTTTTATAAAGTTTGTTTTATTTCTTTTATTTCCTTCATAGAATGTTGGTTTTGTATAGTTCCATGTGTGTGCTGCAGCACATGTAGTTTCAGTCCGTTGTTTTTTGAATCCACTTCAAAGTTCTAGATTTTAACTGTAAGTCATATTATTAATAAAATCAATTCTTATATGGTGAATATTTTAGTAAAGTATTAATAGATTTATACATACTCATTTTTCTCATTAGGATTTCCATTAAGATGTTTAGGATGTCATGGGTTGTTCATATTGGTCCAGAAATTCTTGTAGTTTTGTTGGATCTGTAAAATTCTGAGTTTTATTTGCAATAGTGATCTTCATTATTGCTGGATAAAGGAGCCCATATCTAGCCCCTAAAGATTTCAGTTGTGGTCTCATATCTAAAAATTTTTTCCTTTTTAATGCAGTTTCCCTCGCAAAATCAGGGACAATATGTATTTTTGAATCTTGACATTTGAGATTTTTATTTTCTTTAGCTAATTGACAAATTTCCAGCGCTTGTTGATGTCTCAGTAGTTTGAATATTAATGTCCTTGGTCCAGTTTGTGAAGTTTTCCTTTGTGTTGGTATCCGGTGTGCCCTTTCGATTTCCAGTGGTGTTTTAAATTTTAATGGTAGCACTTTAGGTAGAAAGTGTTCCAAAAAAGTAATAGGATTATTTTTTTCTACCCCTTCCGGTATTCCTATTATTCTTAAATTATTTCTTCTTTCACGGTTCCGGCTGTCTTCAAGGTCTTTTTAAATTTCTTCTACCTCTTTCCATATGATTTTGTTTTGTCTTGCGTTCAGATTAAGTTGTTCAAAGTTATCCTCTATTAGGTTTATTCTGTTTTCCGTCACTTCCACTCTTTTAGTTAATGCTGCTGCATCTTCAATAGCTTTTTGTAGTTTTTTGTTGCTGTCCAGAACAATTTCTTTAATTTGTCTTAATTCTTCCATTACATCGAGGTTGTCATCTGATGGCAGTGGAGCTTTTGAAGGAGTGATGCTTGGCTCCGGTTTTGATCGTTTATTACTTCCTGTACCGGATCCTCCTGCTCCTAAATCGCTTTTGTTCTGTTTGCTAGACGTCATTGTCTTTCAATATTTAGATATTTTTCTTTTGAATTTTGATTTTTTTTTGTAGTAATTTCAAAATTATAGCTTTTGAGTATGGAGCTATTCGTTTACCCGACCATCGGAATGCGCGTCCAAGCCACGCCCCCTTTGAGACTTATTTAGATAAAGAAAAACATGGTTTAGAATTTTTGAAGTTATTAGAGGGTCCAAAAGTTCCTGAATATATAAAATGAAATTTGGAAGAGCCAATATCCTTAAAAGAATTAGGAATAGCTTTGAAGTCCCTTAGAGTTGGATCTGCTCCAAGTGGAGATGGTTACACGGTAGAGTTTTATAAATCATTTCAAAACATCATATTGCCCTATTTATTAAATTTATATCAGACTCAACTAAATAAGGGTTGTATTACAGGCACTATGGCAGAATCTTTAACTATAGTTTTGCCTAAGCCAAATAAGGATCCCACTTTGGTTTCAAATTATAGGCCTATTTCTTTAATCAATGTAGATGGTAAAATTTTAGCTAAGACTTTAGCTTTAAGATTGGCTAAAGCTCTCCCTTTCATTATAGGTATGCATCAAACAGGATTCGTTGCTCAAAGACATTCCTCTCATAATACTAAACTGGCATTCCATATACTGTATTTGACAAAAGCCATAAATGATCTGGCCTTTTCTGTTTCTTTGGATGCAGAGAAGGCCTTTGATCGAGTGGAATGGACCTTCATGTATCAGGCGATGGAATGGTTTGGTATAGGTTCAGGATTTATACAAATAATACAAGCGTTGTATAGCTCCCCTGCTGCTAGATTGTATATTAATACTTTTTCAGAACGTTTTATTTTGCAAAGGGGGGTTAGACAAGGTTGTCCCTTGTATCCTTTGCTTTTTGATATTGTTTTGGAACCCTTATTGTTAGCTATTCAACAGGTGAAGGAGATACAGGGTATTCCACGTTCAGATAGAGGGTATAAAGTATCGGCATATGCGGATGAAATATTGCTTTATTTGAGAAATCCGGAAACAACCATTCCATGCTTGCTTGAATTGATTGAGAAATTTGGAAAATTTTCAGGTTATAAGATAAATTGAAATAAATCAGAAGTTCTTCCACTAAATGTACATTGTACAAAAGGTTTATTTGATCCATTTTCTTTTATTTGGAAGGAAGATGGTTTAAAATACTTAGGAATTTGGATTGCAAAAACAGTGGAAGATACAATGAAAATTAATGAAAAAAGTTTTATTACAGAAGGTTACAGAAATGTGTGAGCAATGGAATCCTTTACATTCATCCTGGTGGGGGAGAGTACAAACTGTTAAAATGATGATTTTTACCTGTAGTTTGTTACCAAATGGGGATGATACCAATTTTCTTTCTGGGGTCTTTTTATAAAAAATTGAATAGGGTTCTAACAAAATTTATTTGGCTAGGTAAAATTCCTAGAATTGCTTTAGTGTCTTTGCAAAGACCAATTGTGGAGGGTGGGGTAAATTTTCCAAATTTTTATAGGTATCATCAGGCCTATATTCTGTGTCAAGGTATGTATTGGATCCTCAGAGCCCCATTGATAATATACCAGATTGGTTTTGGCTTGAATGGAGACTCATGTTTCCTTTGCGTCTTGGTCATGTTATTAGTATCCAAATGCCAAGGTTATATAAAGAACATAAAATATTTGTTGATAACTGGAAAACTTTAAGGTATATAAGTATTTTCACGTAGATAACGCGCACCCATGTAAAACGTGCACACGGGTATAGCGCGCGGGAAACCGACATATATGTAAAAACTTTTTTGTATACCGCACATGCTGCCTGACTCTCCTGTCGCCGCCCGACTCTCCTTTCGCCCGCCCCGACTCTCCTCTCCCCCTTGAAGTCCTGTCCCCACCCTGAAAGCCTGATGCCCCCCCCGACGTCCGATTCACCCCCACGCAGGACCACTCGCACCCCCACCCCGAAGGACCGCTCGCACACACCCGCACCCCCACCCCGAAGGACCGCTCGCACGCACTCCCACCCGCACCCCCACCCTGAAGGACCGCTCGCACCCCTACAGCCTCCCGACCCCCCCATCATGTAGAAGCTCCTACCGGTGTCCTGCTGCTTCCTCTTGGCGGTCCTGGCCCTTCTGTGAGCCCTGCGCCTGCGCTGCTTCCTCTTCTGGCGGTCCCGCCCTTTCTCTGACGTCAAGCCCTCTTGCCCTGCCGACTCCCCGACACGATCGGGGCAAGAGGGAGCTCAAGCCCTCTTGCCCCAGCCAACCGCGGCACCACCGACACGATCGGGGCAAGAGGGAGCTCAAGCCCTCTTGCCCCGCCGACTCCCCGACAATATCAGGCCAGGAGGGAGCCCAAGTCCTCCTGGCCCTGGCGACCCCCCCCCTGCTAGTTGTTCGGGCCAGGAGGGAGCCCAAACCCTCCTGGCCACGGCGACCCCTTACCCCCACTACATTACGGGCAGGAGGGATCCCAGGCCCTCCTGCCCTCGACGCAAACCTCCCTCCCCCCAACGACCGCCCCCCCAGCCGACCCGCGACCCCCCTGGCCGACACCCCCACCCCCCTTCCCCGTACCTTTGTGTAGTTGGCCGGACAGACTGGAGCCAAACCCGCCTGTCCGGCAGGCAGCCAATGACAGAATGAGGCCAGATTGGCCCATCCGTCCCAAAGCTCCGCCTACTGGTCGGGCCTAAGGCGCCTGGGCCAATCAGAATAGGCCCGGGAACTTTAGGTCCCTCCTGGGGCGGGGCCTTGGGCACATGGTCGGGTTGGGCCCATGTGCCTCAGGCCCCGCCCCCAGGAGGGACCTAAGGCTCCCGGGCCTATTCTGATTGGCCCAGGTGCCTTAGGCCCCACCAGTAGGCGGTGCTTTGGGACGGATGGGCCAATCCGGCCTCATTCCGTCGTTGGCTGCCTGCCGGACAGGCGGGTTTGGCTCCCGTCTGTCCGGCCAACTACACAAAGGTACGGGGAAGGGGGGTGGGGGTCGGCCAGGGGGGTTGCGGGTCGGCTGGGGGGGCAGTCGGAGGTTCTTGGGGGGGGGATGGTCATTGGGGGGAGGGGGGTTTGCGTCGAGGGCAGGAGGGCCTGGGATCCCTCCTGCCCGTAATGTAATGCGGGGTGGGGGTAGGGGGTCGCCGTGGCCAGGAGGGTTTGGGCTCCCTCCTGGCCCGAACAACTAGCGAGGGGGGGGTCGCCAGGGCCAGGAGGACTTGGGCTCCCTCCTGGCCCGAACAACTAGCGGGGGGGAGGGGTCGCCAGAGCCAGGAGGGCTTGGCCTCCTTCCTGGCCCGATATTGTCGGGGAGTTGGGGAGTCGGCGGGGCAAGAGGGCTTGGGCTCCCTTTTGCCCCGATTGTGTCAGGGAGTCAGGGGGGGCAAGAGGCCTTGAGCTCCCTCTTACCCCGATCGTGTCGGGGGTGCCGCGGTTGGCTGGGGCAAGAGGGCTTGAGCTCCCTCTTGCCCCGATCGTGTCGGGGAGTCGGCGGAGCAAGAGGGCTTGATGTCAGAGAAAGGGCGGGACCGCCAGAAGAAGCAGCGCAGGTGCAGGGCTCACAGAAGGGCCGTGACCGCCAAGAGGAAGCAGCAGGACACCGGTAGGAGCTTCTACATGATGGGGGGGGGTCGGGAGTCTGTGGGGGTGCGAGCGGTCCTTCAGGGTGGGAGTGCGTGCGAGCGGTCCTTCGGGGTGGGGGTGCGGTGCGTGCGAGCGGTCCATCGGGGTGGGGGTGCGAGCGGTCCTGCGGGGGGGTGAATTGGATGTCGGGGGGGGGGAACTATGTAAAAAAATTTTTGTACAACGCGCTCACGCGTATAACACGCAAGGTTATGCATGGTTTGTAAAAACCGTGTATAACACGCGCGTTATATGCGTGAAAATACGGTAGTCTGACTCCTATTCCAATAAATAAATCAACAACAAACGATTTGGCTAAACCCCAAGATCAAAATTGGCGGTTTTAAAATCATCTGGAAGCATTGGATGATGGCAGGAATCCGTACTTTAGAGGATGTAATATCTAATGGCAAACTGCTTGAGTTTTCACAATTGCAACATAAATTTGGTTTAAATAAATCGCAATATTTTAGATGGTTGCAATTGAAGCAGGCCATTCAGGCGGGGTTCGAAAGAGCTTAATAATTATCATAGCCTGGAATTCTTGTGTTTTCAGATGGACTCTATGGGTCACCAGGCCGCAATGTGGTATAAATTAATATCTGGATTTGTAAATAAAAAACTAAAATATGGTCTTGGAGACATTTGGAGCATTGAGATTAAGCATCAGATTACAGCATCTCAATGGCCACGACTTTGGTCTTGGTGGTTAAGATGTACAGTTTCAGCATCTATGAGACAAACATGGTTTTTTTCTTTTGCATAGAGCTTTTTGGACCCCTGTTCGTTTACAAAAACTTGATAGCTCTAAGTCTAATAGATGCTGGCACTGTCATCTTGAGGCGGGGACATTAGATCATCTTTTATTTTATTGTCCATTCATATTATTATTTTGGAAATCAATTTGGCCTCAAATAAATAGGATGTTGGATAATCCAGTAGCCTTGACTTATGATACTATTTTATTCGGCACAGCAATGAGAGCAAAGAGTCAAATTTCTTCAAATAATAACAAACTTATTTATATTGACTGGAGTAGCAGTTCTTTTTTTTTTTTAATTCTTTATTCATTTTCTAATTCACAACAAGTGTACAGTAAATATCAAACAATTAGAATACAATATCACTTGAAAATCTACCATATCATACAACAAAAAGATATAACCCCCACCCCCCTCCCACTTCCATATATAACAAAAAATGTACCACATGAGTAGCAGTTCAACAAATAACATACAACTGGAAAAATTATGACATTTAAATTACAACTTCTGGTGGAATTCCGTATGCCATATATACAAAATGAAGCGTACATTTGCAACACAGAGGTTATTTTGGTAAGTTTCAGAAGATCTGGGACCATTAACAGAATTCTGTAATGAATGATACCATTTTCCCATAAGTTATTTGTTAAGAGGGGATGTGGGTGGGTATTATTTTAATCATCTCACAATATATATGAATTTATTAATATATTTTGTTGTATTTGTATGGAATTTTTTAAGGGGAAGGGAGAGGATTGGTGGGTTTGTAGCTTGTTTGCTCTGCTCATCTCTGCCGCCGCGAGCTGCCGGACTCCTCCCCCCAATCAGGTCAGCGCATGTGCTATTTAACAAGACCCTTTGCGGCGCACGCCGCAAAGGCGCGCACCTTCGGCGCGCGCCGAAGGAGCGCGCAAAAGGAGCAGGGCCTGCTCCTTTGTTCGCTCCTTCGGTCGCCTCCCGAGGGCGCCTCCAAAAACCATCGTTCTAGTATCTCTTCAATACGGCCAGCTCTTAATGTCACACGCATTACTCACACAGCTCTGATATTTCTTTTCCTCTCTTTTCATATTTCAAAGCTTCTCATTCAAACAAAAGAACCCATAAATATGGATCATCAACAAATTCAAGTTCAATTAAATAATAGACCTACTTTTTATAAACCCCCCAGATCAATCCCATGTACAATCCTACCTATTCCTACCTTCTTTCCTCTTTCAACTGATTTAACGCTAAAAACTATCCTATCTCCTCAAACATTCAACCATACCAAATCCTCAAATTTAAAATTAGGATTAATCAACACAAGATCACTCAAATCCAAATATCACCTCATTAAAGATGCCATTCTCCAACAAAACTTACAGATTCTTTGTATTACTGAAACATGGTTATCTGACGGAGAGGAAGCCTATCTTTCTTTTTGCTGTCCCCCTAATTATGATTTTATATGGAACCACCGCCATAAACGTAAAGGCGGTGGACTAGCCATAATCTTCCTTAAAGATCTAATTAAACCTCAGGATCAATCTGTTATTAATTCCACTATTGAATACCTCCATGTCAAAATAAATTCTACAAAAAATGACCTTCTTCTACTATATATCCCCCCTCCAATAGACTACTCAAAATTATCATTATTTCATAACTTACTCTTTGAATTTTGCTCAACCGCCAATTGTCCAATCATACTGGGTGATTTTAATATCCATTTTGATAATTACAATAACCCACAAACCTTAGATACTATCAAGCTTTTCAACGATCTAGACCTGCAAATATTGATACACGAACCTACTCACCAAGCCAAACATATACTAGATATGATTCTAATTCCTTCCTCTCAATCGATATCCCACTCTATCCCAAATATTCTCTCAGTTCCTTGGTCTGATCATTGTCTGATCTCATTAAATCTTCATTTCCCCCAGCAACTGATATCAAACCATTCTTCCAAAACTAAAACATTCTCATACAGGGATTTTTCTCAATTAGAAAGTTCTGATATTTCATCTAAATTCAGCCCTTCCATCATTATTCCGTCATTTGAAACTATCGACGATCAACTTCAATATTGGAACTCAAACTTAGAATCCATATTAAATACTAAAATACCATTAATCACTAAAACGATAATCACCAGAAAACTAAAAAATCCGTGGTATTCTAAAAAACTATCTCTAATAAAAACTCAACTCCGAGCTGCAGAAAGGAAATGGCGTTCTTCTAAAACCCCTACCAATCTCCAAAAATTTAAGGATACTTCTCTTTACTATAAAAAGGAAATTACTCAGGCAAAAAAATCTTACTATAATAACAAAATCCAAAAGGCCAAAAATACTGCCGTCCTTTTTAATATTCTAAAATCGGTAAATCCGGAAAAAAATAAAAATACATCTAAGCAAAAATCATTATTAAAATCACAAGATCTCGCAGATTTTTTCTGCCAAAAGATAGCCAAAATAAGACAAAAATTCTCAATTAACACATCTATCTCATCGGCTTTTGAAATCTCAACCACAAACAACTTTATTCCAACAGCCAAATGTACAAACTTCAGAATTCCAACCATAAACGACATCGAAAGACATCTTAAATCAATCAACTTAAAAGGTTCTTCTACAGAACTTATTCCGCCGTTTTATCTAAAGAAATTTTTTTCTTATTTTGGTCCTTTTATTCAATCGATCATACAAAAAAGTTTCTCTTCTGCGACTGTCCCTACCATTTGGAAAACCTCTATTGTCACACCATTATTAAAAAACTTCAAATCAAGTCTAGATGACTCATCCAATTACCGCCCCATTTCAAACTTACCATTCCTAATGAAACTGACTGAAAAACTAGTTTTTGAACAGCTTTCAGAATTCATCGAATCCTCTAACGCATTACATCCCAACCAAACAGGCTTTCGAAAACATCATAGCACTGAATATTCTATGATCGGTCTCGTCACAAATATTCACTACTTTCTTGACCATCATAAATCTGTAGCTCTCTTTTCTCTAGACCTATCCGCAGCTTTCGATACCATAGATCATGAAATTCTTCTCAATCATCTGCAATCATTAGGGATAGAAGGTCAAGTCTTACAATGGTTAACATCTTTTCTGTCGGATCGTTTCTCGCGAGTCAAATTCAATGATTCCTATTCTCAAAACTTCTCTTTATCTTCTGGAGTTCCACAAGGATCAATATTATCTCCACTTCTATTTAACATTTTTCTATCCCCGCTTATCACCATGTCACAGTCACTAGGATTTACAACTTTTTCATACGCTGATGACATTCAGCTCATGCACCCTTTCAACCCAGAAAACGCAGAAGAAATAAAAATTATCAATGATAAATTAGAAAAAATGAATAACTGGTTAAACAATAACAAACTGGTCTTGAATATCCAAAAAACAAAAACTATGCTGTTCACTTGGAAGGGAGATATATTTCAAAACATACCATTCACACTTGATAACACTCCTATAGAATCGGTATCAAAGCTGAAAATCCTTGGTGTAATAATAGATGTAGATCTATCATTTCATGACCATATCAGCGAAATAGTTAAATCATGCTTTTACAGATTACGGCTCTTACGTTCAATTTCTACTTTCTTAGATGCTAAATCACTCAATATTTTAGTTCACTCTCTTATCATCTCTAAATTGGACTACTGTAATTCTCTCCTAATCAACATAACTCAAAAAGAAAATAGACGTCTCCAAATCATCCAAAACACATCAGTCAAATTAATTCACAATGCAAAGAAATTTGACCATGTTACCCCTTTATTAATCAAATCACATTGGCTTCCCATAACTCATCGAATTACCTTTAAAATTTTATTTTTGGTTTACAAAACGGTGAGCTTCAACGAACCTCAATATATTGCAAAAATGATTGTCCCATACAAATCCTCTCGTTCGTTAAGATCCTCTTCATTACAATTGCTCTCAATCCCTTCGCTAAGAATCATAGGTACAAGACGAAATGATATATTTTCTGTGAAAGCCCCTACATTGTGGAACTCCCTTCCTAATTATATTAAAAACGAAACAGACCTTGTCACGTTTAAGAAAATTTTAAAAACATATCTATTTCAAGACGCATTCGATTCATAAAACATAACATTTTAGGTTTTCACATTCTTCTTATATCATCTTAACCCATTACTACCCAATGTGCTTTCCTTTTGATGTTAATTTCTAACATAAAACAAAATTGTAACTTTTCCCCTTCCTTCCCACCCCTTCTTGTTAGTCCAATATTGTCTGTCTTTTAATTGACTTTTGTAAACTAAATGTATTACCACAATCTGATGGTTTTTATACTGTACATCGCTTAGATATTGCTATAAGCGATTCATCAAATAAAGATTAAACTTGAAACTTGAAACTTCACAATTTTAGTAATAATTGTTATACATATTTGCATTACATACTTTTTCAAATATTATAATACATGAATATAGAATGATATGTTGTATTTACAGTGATGCATGAAGGAATATCAAGTGTGTATTTTATGAGATTGTATAACTTTATATGATACACTTGTTGTATTATGAAAAATAAATAAAAAATTTAAAACCAAACCAAAACATTACATTAGAGATTTCTATTCCGCCATTACCTTACGGTTCAAGGCGGATTACATAAGATTTATTAATGGGAGTTACAGTGGAAGAACAATTGTCATTTCTAGAGTTGTGAAGAGTAGATCATTTGTCATTTCTAGAGTTATAAGCAGTAAGGTCAATTGACAAGAGGTAAACATTTCCTTCTAACCCTACAGCAATGTCATTTACAAACATATTGAACATGATCGACCCCAGAACCGAACCCTGAGGGACTCCACTACTCACCTTTCCTTCCTCCGAGCGACTTCCTTTAACCACCACCCTCTGGCATCTATCCGACAGCCAGTTTCTAACCCAGTTCACCACTTTGGGTCCTAACTTCAACCCTTCAAGTTTGTTCATGAGCCTCCTATGAGAAACCGTATCAAAGGCTTTGCTGAAATCTAAGTAAATTACATCTAGTATATGTCCTCGATCCAGCTCTCTGGTCACCTAATCAAAAAATTCAATCAGGTTCGTTTGGCACAATTTACCTTTTGTAAAGCCATGTTGCCTCGGATCCTGTAACCCATTAGATTCAAGGAAGTACACTATCCTTTCTTTCAGCAACACTTTCATTATTTTTTCAACAACCGAAGTGAGGCTCACCAGCCTGTAGTTTCGCCGCTTCATCTCTGTGACCACTTTTGTGAATAGGGACCACATCCGCTCTCCTCCAATCCCCAGGAACCACTCCCGTCTCCAGAGATTTGTTGAACAAGTCTTTAATAGGACTCACCAGAACCTCTCTGAGCTCCCTCAATATCCTGGGATGGATCCCATCCGATCCCATCGCTTTGTCCACCTTCAGTTTTTCAAGTTGCTCATAAACACTCTCCTCCACTTTCTCGTGTTACTTTGCCAGACAATCTCGGTCTATCTCCAGGATTTTCTTCCGTGAACACAGAACAGAAGTATTTGTTTTGCACGTTTGCTCTTTCCTCATCAATCTCCACATATCGGTTCCCAGCATCTTTTAGTTTAGCAATTCCATTTTTCATCTTCCTCCTTTCACTGAAATCTGAAAAAAATTTTATCTCCCCTTTTTACATTTTTAGACACGATTCTGGATGATGAAGGACTAAGAGATCCCCACCAGCATGGCTTTACGAAGGGAAGGTCTTGTCAATCCAATCTGATAAACTTCTTTGACTGGGTAACAAAAAAACTGGATGGGGGAGAATCCCTGGACATCGTGTATTTAGACTTTAGTAAGGCTTTTGATAGTCCCACACTGTAGGTTATTGAACAAGATGAACATGATGGGCCTAGGAGAAACACTGACTGCATGGGTAGAAGACTGGCTTAGCGGCAGACTTCAAAGGTGATGGTAAATGGTATTCCCTCAAAAACATCGGAAGTGACCAGTGGAGTGCCGCAGGGCTCGGTCTTGGGCCCTATACTATTTAATATCTTTATAAGGGATCTGCCTCAGGAACTTCGAGGCAAAATTACATTATTCGCAGATGACGCTAAACTATGTAACGTTGTGGGCAGTGCAGCAGAACCCGACAGCGTAGCCTGACACTATGCAGCAGGACCTATTTTTACTGGAACAATGGTCCAGTACTTGGCAACTAAATTTTAATGCCAAAAAATGTAAGGTAATGCTCCTTGGTAGCAGAAATCCATGCAGAACATACACACTGAATGGTGAAAACCTAACAAGAACTGTAGCAGAACGGGACTTGGGAGTAATCATCTGGGAAAATATGAAAGCTGCCAATCAGGTGGAGAAAGCTTCAGCAAAGGTTAGACAAATGCTGGCTTGCATCAGAAGGAGCTTTATTAGCCAAAAGCCTGAAGTTATACTGCCGTTATACATATCCAAGGTGAGACCTCAACTGGAGTACTGTGTTCAGTTTTGGAGGCCACATTATCAAAAGGATGTGAAGAGAATGGAGTCGATTCAGCGAATGGCCACCAGGATGGTCTCAGGACTTAAAGATCTCCCATATGAAGAACGTTTGAGCAGGCTGCGCTTATACTCTCTCGAAGAGTGCAGAGAAAGGGGGGGAAAATGATAGAAACATTCAAATTCATCAAGGGCGGCATTAAGGTGGAGGAAGAAATCTTTTTTCTTACGGGTCCCACGGCGACAAGAGGGCATCTGCTAAAACTCAGGGGGGGAAGATTTCATGGCGACACCAGGAATATGGCTTCAAGAAAGTTTTAAATGTTTGTTTTCCTTGTCCACTTATCTTTCTTCAGACTTCTGTGCTGTTCATCTCCTTAAACCTCACTAGGATTCCTCTTCAGCCTTCTGTAATTTCTTTCAGTTGTCATATGATTCAAACATAGTACATTCAGCTCACAATCATACCAGCCTCTCCAAACAAAATCTTTAATCCTTCTGAAGAACTGTTTTCACTTAAGACTTCCTGAAATATACTCCCCCCCCACACACACAATCTTTTATCAAATATTCTTCTGTTTATTCATTTTCTCAGACAAACAGTTCTTCCTTCCATCATAAGAACATAAGCATTGCCTCTGCTGGGTCAGACCAGAGGTCTATCACGCCCAGTAGTCCGCTCGTGCGGCGGCCCATCAGGTCCAAGACTGCAGTGAAGCTCAACCACATAACTGCATTGCATTCTATCAAAAACTGCACTGCCTGAGAATAGAGGACCAAATGCTCTTCAAACTCGGAAGTCTCTTTTACATGTCTCCTTTCAGGTCCTTTGGAATAGGGGGTAAGAATAATTTTTCCTATTTGTATAGGAAATTTCCCTTTTTCTAGTGAATTATTCAGCCAACCTAGCAGATGGTTATAATACTATTTAGATGGATTTTTTTAGCAGAAATGTTGGACATGCATCTGATGAGCATTGGGATTTGGTGTATTTGTTTAGTAATCTTTTAAACTCGGTTTCTGAGATTGGGGCAAAATCAAGCCAATACCTATCTGCTGGGCTTTTTATTTGTGAGAGGTCCTCGAGTCCATTATTTGTCAAGATATTTTTATGACTGACAAGATGTTTTTATGCATGTTTTTTTGTGTCTTTTTTTAACTATTGGTTGCTATTAAAGTGTGATTTGAAGACCAGGCCTGCTCTGATCTGTTCCTTTGGGCTTATAGCATGAAATTCCCAAGCAGAATATTTAAAGTTCCCCATCTCTGGTTCAGTCCTTTGTGCACCTTTGGTAAATGGAAGGTAATTTTTTTGTGAGTAAATTTGAACCCATTACTTCTTTTTTGTTGAATTTTCAAGGTATCCGTATTGGGTATTACGGCTGTCTATGAGGAGATTCTCCCTGTGTATTTTCATTGATTTCTTTCTTTTTTTTTCTTTTCAAAATCTTTATTCATTTTTCATCTTACACCAAGTGCACAATATTTCAACATTTAAATTTATACACATCACTTGAATTTCTTTCAATTATTATCTTAAAAACATAAATTTATTCCCTCCCCACCCACCCTTCCCACCAATATTTTAATCATAAATTTTGTATAAATATTATATTCTTATCTATTGATTAAACATTAAATAAAACTTTATACCACCCCGCAATATTAAAAATGTACTTTCAATGAAAAATGGTGTCTAATCATTGCAATAAGTTGTTAATGGCCCCCAGATCTTTTTAAAATTATTAAAATTTCCTTTTTGTATGGCAATTGTTTTTTCCATTTACCACCAGAATGTATAGTTAAGTCTACTATAATTTTTCCAATTCTTGGCGATATGTTGTATGGCGACTCCTGTCATAATCAATAAAAGTTATTATTGCTTGCTGAAATTTGACTTTTTATTCTCATTGATGTACCAAATAGAATTGTATCATATGATAATGCTACATGGCTCTCTAATAAACAATTAATTTGAGACCAAATTGATTTCCAAAAGGCCATGATACAGGGATAATAAAAAATTAAATGATCCAGAGTCCCTGCTTCCAGATTACAATGCCAGCATCTATTAGACCTAGAGCTATCCAACTTTTGTAATCTAACTGGGGTCCAAAATGCTCTATGTAACAAAAAGAACCAAGTTTGTCTCATAGATGCGGACACTGTACATCTCATTCTCCAAGAACAAATTCATGGCCATTGAGATGCAGAAATTTGATGCTTAATCTCAATGCTCCAAATGTCTCTAAGACCAGTCTTTGGTTTTTTATTCATAAATCCAGATATCAATTTATACCACTGTGCGGCCTGGTGTCCCAAGAAATCCCCCTGAAAGTATAAGAATTCCAGACTATACTGATTATTAAGATTTTTCCATTCAGGGAACCCCTCCTGAATAGCCTGCTTCAGTTGCAACCATTTAAAGCTTTGTGATTTGTTAAGACCATATTTATGTTGAAACTGTGAAAAATCAAGTAGATTACCATTTTAAATATCATCATCTAAAATCCGTATACCAGCAATAATCCAATGCTTCCATACGATTTTAAATCCGCCAATTTGAATCTTGGAGTTTAGCCAAATATATTATATAAGTGAATATTATGTTTAAATATCATGAAATATCCTTTAAACTTAACTTAAAATTGATTTCTTTCTTAAATGGAGGCATCCTTAGGATCACTAGGAATCAGTATTTAGTAACATAGTAGATGATGGCAAATAAAGACCTGAATGGTCCATCTAGTCTGCCCAACCTGATTCAATCTAAAAATTTGTTTTTTCTTCTTCTCCTTAGCTATTTCTGGGCAAGAATCCAAAGCTCTGCCCGGTACTGTTCTTAGGTTCCAACTACTGAAGCCTCCGTCAAAGCTCACTCCAGCCCATCTACACCCTCCCAGCCATTGAAGCCCTCCCCAGCCCATCCTCCACCAAACGGCTATATACAGACACAGACCGTGCAAGTCTGCCAAGTACTGGCCTTAGTTCTTCAATATTTACTATTATTTTCTGATTCTAGAAAATAACAAATATTGAAAAACTATCTGTTAGGCTTTCCTTCTACATACAAAATTAAAGATGGGTGACCATTTAAGTGCTGCAAACATTTTGAGAGTGTGGTTGGTTTTGATTTTCTAATTTTGTCTCATATAGGCTTGTCTCTGTTATATGTGACATCATATTGGTATTCTATTAGCTCTCTCTATTAACAAACAATTAATTATTGTCAATTTAGAAAGCTGCTAAAGACGTTGTTTAAAAATTTTTATCAATGATTTTTCATTGAGTTATGTGGTTTTATTTTGGCTGGAGAACAGAAGGCAGAGAGTGGGCATAAATGGGAAGTTCTCAGACTGGGAGAATGTGACTAGCGGTGTACCCCAGGGCTCGGTACTTGGGCCCATCTTATTTAATATTTTCATCAAGATCATCAAGTTTGCAGATGACACAAAGCTATGCCGGGCAATCAAATCGCAGAAGGATAGTGAGGAACTCCAGAGCAACTTGAGTCGATTGGAGAAATGGGCACATAAATGGCAGATGAAGTTTAATGTGGAAAAATGCAAAGTGATGCACTTAGGCAGAAAGAATAAGGAATACAAGTATAGTATGTCAGGTGCAATTCTGGGAAAAACCGAACAGGAAAAGGACCTAGGTGTACTAATTGATAGGACCCTGAAATTGTCAGCGCAATGTGCGGTGGCGGCGAACGCAAATAGAATGCTAGGCATGATAAAGAAAGGAATCACGAGTAGATCGGAGAAAGTTAAAATGCCGCTTTATAGGGCAATGATCAGACCACACTTGGAATACTGTGTCCAACATTGGTCTCCATACCTAAAGAAGGATATAAAACTGGTGGAGAGGGTGCAGAGATGAGCAACGAAGCTAATAAAAGGTATGGAGAACCTGGACTACGAGGAACGACTTAGGAGACTGGGGTTGTTCTCCCTTGAGAAGAGGAGACTGCGAGGGGATCTGATCGAGACTTTCAAAATACTAAAAGGATTTGACAAAATGGAGCAGGGAAAGCAGTTATTTACAATGTCCAATGTGACATGGCCGCAAATTTTTCAGCCTTACCTCGGATCTATCGTACGAGGAAAGGCTGAAAAATTTGCGGCTGTACTCACTCGAGGAACGTAGGGAGAGAGGAGACATGATCGAGACGTTTAAGTATATTACCGGCCGTATCGAGATGGAAGAAGAGATTCTCTTTCTCAAAGGACCCTCAGCCACAAGAGGGCATCTGCTCAAACTCAGGGGCGGGAAATTTCATGGCGACACCAGGAAATATTTATTCACCGAGAGAGTGGTTGATCCTTGGAACGAGCTTCCGGTGCAGGTGATCGAGGCAAACAGCGTGCAAGAATTTAAGAGCAAATGGGATGCCCATGTGGGATCCCTTAGAGGGTTAAGCCAAGGGAACCTGTCACCAGGAGTGGGATCCCTAGGATAGTAGACTTGGGAGTGGGTCAGTAGAGTGGGCAGACTTGATGGGCTCTGGCCCTTATCTGCCGTCATCTTCTATGTTTCTATGGACAAGAGGACATAGACTGAAGCTGAGGGGGGACAGGTCCAGGACGAATATCAGGAAGTTCTGTTTCACGCAGCGAGTGGTGGACAGAGGAAGTAATTGCAGAATCCACCATTCTAGGATTTAAGGGTAAAATAGATGCACATCTCCTTAAGAGTGGCATAGAGTGATACGGGTAAGGGTAAATTAGATGCACCTCTCCTTTGAGAAGCATACAGTGATATGGGGACTAAAACTATGCCAGGGTACACCTGGCGGGGCAACCGCGTGTGCAGATCGCCGGACTTGATGGACCCAGGGTCTGATCCGGAGATGGCAATTCTTATGTTCTTATGTTCTACTAATTGTGTGAAAAGGTGTGGTGGCAGTGTTAATCCATTCTTCAAGGTTATATGCAGAAATAAAACAAAAAGCAAAGGCAATAAAATATAATACCTTTTTTATTGGCCCATCAATGTAGTTTATGATTAGATTTCAAAGGTGATCTGAAGAAGAAGGGCTTACCTTCGAAAGCTAATCATACACTAGAGGCTCCTCTTACCAAGGTGAGCTAGCGTTTTTAGAGCACGCACTGGATTAGCGCGCACTAGCCGAAAAACTACCACCTGCTCAAGAGGAGGTGGTAGCGGCTAGCGCAAGGCATTTTAGCACACGCTATTCCGTGCGTTAAGGCCCTAACGCGCCTTCATAAAAGGAGCCCTATATTTAGTCAGTCCAATAAAAAAGGTATTTTTTTTTCTTTATGTTTTTGCTATATTTTTACATATTATCTACTAAGTACTGTAAATCTATAGAGAATGTTACCTCCATTGAACTTAGTGGTTTCTGTGGACTATAAGACTGAAATGCAATGCAATCATCAGTAAATATAGGGAAATGATGCATTTGCTAAGCATGGATTTTTTTTTGGATGTGCTTTCTCTGTTCTTACCTCCTTTCCACCCATGGCTTCAAACATCTTCTCCAACTGTACCCTGAGTTGCTGGATGTTGTTCATCAAAATGCAAGGCTAACAGAAACAACAAAGAATATAATTTCAGATGAAAGTTAGGGACGGTTAGTTTACTTTTTTACTCCTACGGTAAAAAGAAAAGTAATAAAGCTATGCCCACAAATTAAGGAGGAGATAAAGATCACCAGTACTTGAGACTAAATACTTTAAATGCACTCCATCCACAGTAATAAGAGACTGAGAAAGCTGAAGCACAATAAAGTTACATGTGGCAGAGGTTTTCTGAGGACTGCAGGAGGAATATTCATCTACTAGTCTTTAAGACCATTACATTAACGGGTGCTAGAATAGATGTGTCTGTCTTTCTTTCTGTCTCTCTGGCCCCCTGTCTGTCTGTCATTCTTTCTGTCTGTCTCTCTCCCTGGCCCCCTGTCTCTGTCTGTCTTTCTTTCTTTCTCTCTCTCTTTCCTTGGCGGCTGTCTGTTGCTCTGGCCCCCTGCCTGTCATTCTTTCTGTCTGTGTCTCTCCCTGTCTGTGTCTGTCTATCTTTCTTTCTCTGTCTCTCCTTTGCTGCTGTCTGTCTGGTTTTTTTTCTTTGTCTCTCTCTCTCTCTCTCTTTTGTCGCTGTCTGTCTGTCTCTCTGGCCCCTGTTTGTTTGTCATTCTTTCTGTCTGTCTCTCTCCCTGGCCCCCTGCCTGCCCGTCTCTCTCTGTTGCACCATGCCTGCCTGTCTCTCCGTGGCCCCCTTCTGTTTCCCCCCAAGCAAACCAAGATTGCTGTCTGCCCCCCCAGCACACCCCTCCCCTCCAAGAAGGCCCCCTTTCTCTCTCCCCCTCAACTTCCCTGTGCAGCAGTAGCAGCATTTTTCCGCTTCCTTTACACCGGACGTCTCGCAGCACCCGCAGGAGACAAACTGCCATGTGCACCGCAAACAGCTGCACGTGCCACAAATGGAACATGGCCACGGAGGCACACATCACGGAAGCAGCTATCACGCCATTTCAACTGCACATGCGCAGGTAAGAGTTTTATTATAGAGGATTATGTCTTTCTTCATGTTATTCACACCATCTGGGGTGTCTATTCTATTGCAGATTTTGGTTTCAACTGCAAAGAGGCAAATCTTACCCGACAACCCTTCAGCAATATCATTTATAAAAATGTTAAAAAGAACCGGCCCAAGAACAGAACCTTGAGGCACACCACTGGTAACATCCCTTTCCTCAGAGCAATCTCCAATGATCACTACTCTCTGTCGCCTTCCACTCAACCAGTTCCTGACCCAGCCCATCACTTTGGGACCCATCCCGAGGGCAGTCAGTTTATTTATTAGATGTCTGTGTGAAACAAGGTAAAAGGGCTTTGCTAAAATCTATAACCACATCTAGCGCACTCTCTCTATCCAATTCTCTGTTCACCCAGTCAAAGAACTTGTTCAGATTTGTCTGACAAGACCTACCTCTAGTGAATCCATGTTGTCTCCAGTTCTGTAATCCACCGGATTCCAGAAACATCACCTTTTAGACTCTAAACTTAGAGTCGACCTTCTTATTGATCTGTGTTCAGAGGGAGTGGTCTCATTTACGGGGTTGTCAAACTGAAGGATGTCCTCTGGTTTCAACCTCCGTGTCCAAATCAAATGAGATGGACTTGGACATCTCCCTTACAAAAAATAAGCAGCTCATCTCGGGGAAGCTTTCTCCTTTCATATAAAGGGAAGGGGGTCTAAAGGAAAACCAAGGGATCCCTTCTCCTAGAAGATCTTTTTTTTTCTTAATTAATCTTTATTCATTTTCAATCATTTAACAAGTGTACAAATATAACCATAGATACTATTGAAAATATCACTTGCAAATCTCTCCAGAAAAACAAATTGTATATGTAAACCCAAATCTCTCCCAACTTCCCCAATATTACTAAATAAGCAAAACAATCAGAACCCTTTCCCCATTCCCCTCTCTATTATTTATGGTGTATATTTCAATAGAAAAAAAATGGTGTTTAATCATTACAAAAAGATGTCAATGGCTCCCATATTTTAATAAAAGTCTTATAATTTCCATTTTGTACAGCTAATGATCTTTCCATTTTAAACATGTGACATAGTGAATTCCACCAAAAGTTGAAATTAAGTCTACTGCAATCCTTCCAATTGTTAGTGATATGTTGAATGGCAACTCCAATCATGATTAATAAAAGTTTATTATTAAATGAAGATATCTGACTTTTTTCTCATAGAAGTTCCAAATATTACCGTATCATAAGATAGTGCTACATGATTTTCCAGTAAACAATTTACTTGATCCCAGATGGAATTCCAAAAGGCTAAGATATAGGGACAATAAAACAAAAGATGATCTAAAGTCCTTATTGCAAGATTACAATGCCAGCATCTATTAGACTTTGAACTATTCGACTTCTGTAATCTAACTGGAGTCCAAAATGCTCTATGCAAAAGAAAAAACATGTTTGTCTCATAGATGCAGACATTGTACATTTCATTCTCCAAAACCAAATTTGTGAATATCTTTGGTTGTTCCTCAGACACCCAGAAACAGTCTGAATCTAATTCATAGAAAT